>NC_057812.1:153407396-153669777 GCF_018294505.1 Triticum aestivum
GAGTTCGGCGGCGATGTGGGGCGCCCGCGCCACGTGGCGCGCCCGGTTGGCGGCGGCGATTTGTCCGGGGGGGGTCGGACGTGTCCGGCGCAACAGAAGACGGATCTAGGGTTTTTTGGAGAGGGGATCCGCGAAATTTCGGAGGAGGGGCTATATATAGGCATAGGGGGAGCTAGGAGAGTCCAAATGAGGTGCGGTTTTCGGCCACACGATCGTGATTGAATGCTCTAGATGATGGAGAAGGATTAGGTGGGTTTTGGGACAAAATGGAGGGGTGTTGGGCTGCAACACACACGAGGCCTTTTCGGTCCCTCGGTTAACCGTTGGAGTATCAAATGAAGTACAAATGATACGAAACTTGACAGGCGGTCTACCGGTAGTAAACCAAGGCCGCTTGGCAAGTCTCGGTCCAATCCGGAAATGTTTAATCTCCACACATGAAAGAAAGGTAGAATTGACCACCGGAGGAGAACGAAGCGCCGGAATGCAAAACGGACAACGGGGAAAATGCTCGAATGCATGAGATGAAACACGTATGCAAATGCAATGCACATGATGACATGATATGAGATGCATGACAACGACAACAACACACGGAGACAAAAACCCAAACCCGAGAAAATAAATAACTTAACGCCGGAAACGGCAAGAGTTGGAGTACAAATTGGGAAAGTTACATCCGGGGTGTTACAACACTCCACCACTACGAAAGGATCTCGTCCCGAGACCTAGGACTGAAAGAACGCTGGGTACTCAGAATGGAGGTGATCCTCGCGTTCCTAGGTAGCTTCACGATCGGAATGATGTGACCACTTGACTTTGAGAAATTTGATTGACTTATTGCGAGTCTTGCATTCAGTCTCTTCAAGAATAGCAACTGGGTGCTCACGATAAGAGAGATCTTCTTGGAGCTCAATGTCCTCGAAGTTGACGGTGCGGTCAGGAGTCTTGAAGCACTTTCGAAGCTGAGAGACATGAAACACGTCATGAACATTTGCAAAGTTTGAAGGAAGCTCGAGTTGATAGGCAAGGTCGCCTCTCTTGCTGACAATCTTGAAAGGTCCCACGTATCTAGGGGCAAGCTTCCCTTTGGTATCGAAGCGACGAGTACCTTTCATAGGAGAGACGCGGAGGTAAACATGATCTCCGATCTCGAAAGCCAAATCACGGTGCTTACTATCATAGTAGCTCTTCTGACGGGATTGGGCTGCTTTGAGGTTATCACGAATGACTTTGCACATTTCCTCTGCCTCTGTGATTAAGTCATTACCCAAAAGCTGACGTTCACCGGTTTCAGACCAGTTGAGAGGGGTATGGCACTTCCTGCCAAACAGAATTTCAAATGGGGCCTTGCCCGAACTTTCTTGAAAACTGTTGTTGTAGGAGAATTCAGCATAAGGAAGACAATCCTCCCACTTCATGCCGGAGGAGATCACACAAGCCCTGAGCATATCTTCAAGAATCTGGTTGACACGCTCGACTTGACCACTAGTTTGAGGATGGAAAGCTGTGCTGAAGCGGATGTTCGTGCCCATGGCCTTCTGAAAAGAATCCCAAAACTTTGAGGTAAAGATGCTGCCATGGTCTGAAGAGATCACTTGTGGAATACCATGCAGAGAGACAATACGAGAGGTATAGAGTTCCGCCAATTGAGCTGCAGTGATCGACTCTTTGATAGGCAGAAAGTGAGCCACTTTAGTGAGTTTGTCGATGACAACGAATATAGCATCATTGCCACGCTTGGACTTTGGAAACCCAGTCATGAAGTCCATTTCAATGTGGTCAAACTTCCATTCCGGAATGGCAAGAGGTTGGAGGAGACCAGCTGGCCTTTGGTGTTCTGCCTTCACTCTTCTGCAAACATCACATTCATTCACGAATTGAGCAATCTCGCGCTTCATTCGAGTCCGCCAATAAGCCTACTTAAGGTCCTGATACATCTTCATGCTCCCAGGGTGGATGGAGAGGAGAGAATTGTGAGCCTCGTTCATGATCACTTTATGGAGATCACCTTTGGGTACAACAATATGATCCTCGAAGAAGAGAGTATCTTTGTCATCAAGGCGGTAGCACTTGTACTTGGGTTGACTCTTGGCAATCCCAATCTTCACCTTTTTCACCATAGCATCAAGAAGCTGGGCTTGGCGAATCTGGTCTTCCAAGGTAGGAGAGACTTGAAGGTTGGCGGGGAAACCTTGAGGAAAAACTTGCAGATTAAGTTTGCGGAAAGCTTCACAAAGCTCGGGTTGATAAGGCTTGAGAATCAGACTATTGCAATAAGCCTTTATGCTCAATGCGCCAGCAATCACATTGGCCTTGCCTGGAGTATACTCGATACTCGGATTATACTCTTGAATCATTTCGACCCATCGAGTTTGCCTGAGGTTGAGATTAGGCAGAGTGAAGATGTACTTGAGACTCTTGTGATCAGTGAAAATGTCCACTTTTCTTCCCAATAAGAGATGTCTCCAAGTCAAAAGAGCATGCACAACTGCCGCCAACTCGAGATCATGAGTGGGGTAGTTCTTCTCATTAGGCTTCAACTGGCGAGAGGTATAAGCAACAACTTTCTTCTCTTGCATCAATACTGCGCCAAGGCCTTGGAGAGAGGCATCACAAAAGACCCCGTACGGCTTGGATTCATCAGACGGAGTCAGAACTGGAGCAGTGATCAATTTCTCTTTCAAAGTGTTGAAAGCAATGTCACACTCCGGAGACCAAACGTACTTGACGTGCTTCTGGAGAAGATTAGAGAGAGGCTTCACGATCTTAGAAAAGTTTTCAACGAATCTTCGGCAATAGCTTGCGAGACCGAGGAAGCTACGGAGTTGCTTCACGTTCTGAGGAGGTTCCCAATTCACAATTGCAGACACCTTCTCAGGATTCATGGCGATGCCCTTGGCAGAGATGATATGACCAAGATAAAGAACCTCATCGAGCCAAAATTCACACTTGGAGAACTTGGCGTAGAACTTGTGTTCTCTCAGCTTATCGAGCACCAAACGCAAATGCTTGGCATGATCTTCCTTGTTCTTCGAGAAAAACCAGAATGTTGTCGGGATAGACCAAAACGAAGTCATTGGTGTAGGCGTTGAAGATGAAGTTCATCATGCGAGAGAATGTCGGAGGAGCATTGACGAGACCAAAAGACATGACAGTGTATTCATATGAACCATAGCTTGTCCTGAAAGCCGTCTTGGGAATATCTTGCTCACGGATTCGAATCTGATGATAACCCATACGGAGATCAAGCTTGGAGAATACTTGAGCACCTTTGAGTTGTTCGAACAGCTCGTTGATGTTGGGAAGTGGGTATTTGTTCTTGATGGTCTTCTTGTTCAATGGACGGTAATCAACACAAAGTCGGTCCGTTCCATCCTTCTTCTTCACAAAAAGAACACCACAACCCCACGGAGAAGAACTAGGCCGGATGCGACCCATTTTCTCTTGAATATCGAGTTGCTTCTTCAGCTCCTTCAACTCTTCAGGTCCGAGCTTGTAAGGACGTTTGCACACAGGTTTCGTACCAGGCTCAAGATCAATAACGAATTCAACTGGTCGGTGCGGAGGCATTCCTGGAAGCTCTTCTGGAAAGACGTCTTGATATTCGCAAACGAGTGGAATTTGCGAGATAGCATCCAGTTCACCCTTCTCATTAAGAGAAAACAGACGGATAGTATCATCACGAGCGGCAAAGACAATTACATCCTCAAACGAATGAGTCAATTGAATCTGCCTTGCAGCACAATCAAGATGTGCCTTGTGCTTAGAAAGCCAATCCATTCCGAGAATAAGATCAATATCCGAGTTACCAAGAACCACCGGAGAAGAGAGAAACTTGTAATCACCCAATGTGATAGAGATATCGGGAGCAACCAAACTAGAAGTCAAAAGCTTGCCGGGAGAAACAACTTGCATGACTTTGGGCATGATCTCAGTCTCAACATTGTGCTTCGATGCAAAAGGGCATGACAAAAAGGAATGCGATGCACCAGTGTCAAAAAGAACTTTTGCAGGAATATCGTTAATAGGAAGGTTACCCATGATCACATCTGACGAGTCCTCTGCCTGAGCTGCATTCATCAAATTGACCTTGGCATGCTTGGGGTTATGCTTGACCACAGCTGTACTTGCCGATTTGACAGGAGGAGGAGGAGGAAGACGCCTCTGGTTGAAACACTTGTTGGCATAGTGACCCTTCTGTTGGCACTTGTTGCACGTGATCTCTGGAAGCGGACGGTGATACAGAGCACTCGATCTTGGAGCTTGAGACGAAGTCTTGTTCTGAAAGCCAGGGTTGGGTGGGTGGGAAGAACCACTGCCACCTTTGCTCTTCTGCTGATACGGTTGGCGGAACGGAGGAGGAGGAAGCCAATACTTCTGCTGCTTGGCCACTTGAGTAGAGGAAGAAGGAGTAACATCTCTGACTCGCTTCTTGGAAGCATCACACCTCAACTGAGCAGCCTCTTGCTTCAATGCCATGTTGTAGAACTCATCATAGCTCAAGGGCTCAAAGAGAACAAGAGCTAGCTGAATTTCTTCTCTGAGACCACCCCTAAACTGGTATATCATGCTCATCTCATCAGGGAGGTCCTGCTTAGCAAAGCGGGCGAGCTTCTAGAACAACTTGTTGTAGTCATAGACAGACAAAGAGCCTTGCTTCAGGTTGCGGAATTCCTCACGCTTGCTTTCAACCACGCTCTGAGGGATATGATGAGCTCAGAAATCTTGACGAAATTCATCCCAAGTGATAACACGTCCACCTCTGGAGTCCTTGTACTGCTGGAACCATTCTGCAGCTTGATCTTTGAGTTGGAAGGAAGCGAACTTGACAAAATCCTCAGGCCTGACATTACTGCACTCGAAATGCTTGCAGAGATCCACAAGCCAATCGTCAGCATCGGTTGCCTCAACACAATTGCTGAAAGTCTTTGGCCCGTTAGCAAGGAACTGGTTGAGTGTAGCAAAGTGATTCTGATTGTTGCCTTGATTCCCTTGGTTGCCTTGATTGTGCTCTTGAAGAATTTGCATGATCAACTGTGTGTTTGCATTGGTTGCGGCCATCACAGCTTGCCATGCCTCCGGAGGAGGTGGAGGTGGTGGCAGATTAGAATACAGAGTCGTGCGCGTTGGAGGAGCCATCCTGAAGAGGTTGACGTCCATTAGCACATTGATAGACCAATATTGAAGCTGAATCGAACGGAATGAAAATTGCAACATATAGTCTTCACATCCGAACAAAATGAACGAATGCATTCCTCTTGAAATGGTCACATATCCCTAAATTGAGAAGCCACTTAGAATTAAGGTAGAGAAATAAATCAACAAGGTACGGATCAAGAACGAATAATCGATAAGAAATCCCAATCTCAAACCAATATCCATGGAGGAAGAACTAGAGCTACTAGAATTCCCACCTATGAAACTCCCGAACC
The DNA here is from genome assembly GCF_018294505.1 of Triticum aestivum. Classification (NCBI taxonomy): domain Eukaryota; kingdom Viridiplantae; phylum Streptophyta; class Magnoliopsida; order Poales; family Poaceae; genus Triticum; species Triticum aestivum. The sequence goes on from NC_057812.1 coordinate 153,412,832, forward strand.
TTTCCGGTTATGCAATCAGGTGTTGGGGATACAGGGGAAGCATAATATATCACCCAAATCTAGCAAATCCTACATCGAGCTGTATCCATCCTTCAACACATAACCAAGAAACCTTCGGAAACCATCTACCTCAACCTTCAAAAAGCATCTGTTATACAAGTTATGGCGATACTCCCGAACTCCCGCCCCAGTACTGGGTGGCGTCGAGGTTATCTCACCAACGAACTGCATAAAAGATATTTTCGATGTCGGCGTACTAAACTCAGGTATTCCAGAACTGCAACGATAAAATTATGACGACAACACCTCAGAGCTCAACTCCCCAAGACACTTCCACAAAACCCCTGACAGGAGGCACTAAGACAATGTTCTCATCATAAAACCATCGAAACGATTCCAAGATACCCGCGTGATCCTAAATTTTTTTAGTGAAATTTGAGAAGAGAAGAGTCAAAACTCTACATCAGGATGCCTTACCAGAGCGATGAGGAGACTGGGGAGTAAAAAGAATTCCTAAACTCTCCGATATATAATTCCTAAATGACTCAAAACATTTTTCTAGACACAACTCGGCTGCTAAAAACGATCAAGCAATGGGGCTCCTATGGTCGGGGAAGGCTCTGATTACCAACTTGTAACACCCTCGATGCGACTATAGCTCCCACGTGTCGAGGCACGACTTAGAGACATAATCGCATTGAAGGCATAAGTCGCAAGTTAGGCAATCTTCACAACATCCCATGTAATATAAGTCATAAAGGGGAGATAACATAGTTGGCTTACACTCGCCACGTCAATCAAGTACATAAATAACATTACATCATCCAAACACTCATGGCCCGTCTACGGCGCCAAAATAAAAGATAACCCAACATGCGACATGGTCCCGATCACCCCAATTGAGCACCACTACTGATCATCAGGAAAAGAAACATAGTATCGTTGAGAGTCTTCGTCGAACTCCCACTTGAGCTCAAATGCGTCTCCTGGAGCGGAATCATCAGGCCCTGCATCTGGTGTAATAGTAATCTATGAGCCACAGGGACTCAGCAATCTCGCACCCTCGCGATCAAGACTATTTAAGCTTATAGGTAAGGCAAGGTAAAATATGTGGAGCTGCAGCAAGCGACTAGCAAAATATGGTGGCTAACTTATTCACAAAAGAGAGCAAGAAGAGGAGGCAAAGCGCGAGCGAGAAACTAGAGAACAACCTGCGCAAGCATAAATCCAACACCGTGTCCACTTCCCGGACTCCGCCGAGAAGAGGCCATCACGGTAACACACTCAGTTGATTCATTTTAGTTAAGTTAAGGTTCACATTATCTACAACCGGACATTAACAAATTCCCATCTGCCCATAACCGCGGGCACGGCTTTTGAAAGTTCAAAACCATGCAGGGGAGTCCCAACTTAGCCCATGACAAGCTCTCATGGTCAATGAAGGAATAGACCTCCTCCCAAGACGTTCCGATCAGACTCGGTATCTCGGTTCTTCAAGACACTTCGACAGGTTAAAACAAGACCAGCAACACCGCCCGAATGTGCCGACAAATCCCGATAGGAGATGCACATATCTCGTTCTCGGGGCACACTCAGATGAGACATCCTACGAGTAAAACCAACCCTCAAGTTGCCCCGAGGTGGCCCCGCAGTCTACTCGGTCAGACCAACACTCAGAGGAGCACTGGCCCGGGGGGGGTTAAAATAAGATGACCCTCGGGCTCCGGGAACCCAAGGGAAAGAGAGGTTAGGTGGAAAACAGTAAAACCAAGGTTGGGCATTGCTGGAAAAGCTTTAATCAAGACGAACTATCAAGGGGTTCCCATTATAACCCAACCGCGTAAGGAACGCAAAATCCGGGAACATAACACCGATATGACGGAAACTAGGGCGGCAAGAGTGGAACAAAACACTAGGCGAGAGGCCGAGCCTTCCACCCTTTACCAAGTATATAGATGCATTAAGATAACAAGATAATATAATGATATGCCAACAAGTAAATAAATGTTCCAACAAGGAACGGCGTTCGATCTTCACCTGCAACTAGCAACGCTATAAGAGGGGTTGAGCAAAGCGGTAACATAGCCAATCAACGGTTTGCTAGGACATGGTGGGTTAGAGGTTTGACATGGCAATTTGGGAGGCTTGAAAGTAAGTGGTAGGCATCATAGCATTGGCATAGCAAAAGAGCGAGCAATCTAGCATAACAAAGATAGTAGTGATTTCGAGGGTATGATCATCTTGCCTGCACAGTTGTCAGAGTTGACTGGATCCTCGAAAGCAAACTCAACGGGCTCCTCGCTAGCAAACTCGTCTCCCAGCTCTACCCAAACAAAACAAACAAGCAACAAGGACAAAATCAACCACGTGCAAAGATCAAACAACATGATGCAAAGATGATATGCTATGCGGGATGCGATGCGGGATGCATATGCAAGATATGATAGGAAATTCAAGAACCTGGCCTCAATTTGGAAATCCAAGTGTTCCACTAGAAAGATGAGATGAAATCGCTTGAAAACGATATAAAGAACGCCGGAATCGGAGTTACGGTTTGGAAATGGCAAGAAATTCAAATATGGCACTGGTCTGCGATTTACAGCAAGTAGGCATCTAAATGCAATGAGATGAACATGCTACAGCACCCAAACATGACAACAAAATACATGGCAGGGATGCATTCAAGATGCTTAACAAAAGTCTAGCACTGAGCTATGACCAAATCATCCATTAACAGGTTCAAACAAGCATGGCAAAAATGCATATGACAAACAGATCTCAGACTTAGTGAAATTAACACTTGTCTGGAATTTTACATCAGGTAGCACACTTCGGAGCAACAAAACTACATGATACATGACCTGAACATGGCAAACTAAAGCATGGCATGGAGCTACTCAAAGAGCTTAACAAAAGTCCCTTAGTGACCTTGAGCCAAAATGGATCAGAAAATACAATTGCAAGCATGTGAACATAGCAAAAACATAATCAGTTTTCAGACTTCGTGAAAACTGGCACATGCTGAAACATAACTCAAGTAGGCATGTTTACGAGCTCGATGCACTCACTACGGAGCAAGTCATGATAAGCTAAGCATACATCCATCAAGAATACACAAAATGCAAGCTAGACATGGCAAGAACAATAGCATAGCATGCACGGATCAACTAAAACATCATCGGCAAAATTGCAAACAAGTTGACAATCTGCCCAGATTCACAAAGTAGCAAAAGTAGAGGTCGATTGACTCAAGCTAGGTTGCTCCATAATTGCAAACAAAGACATGGATGGATAGAGCACTACAAGATTAACAAAACACCCTTACTGATCATCCTCAAAAGAGGCACGGATCACTAGGAAACAACATGAACATCTGACAACATGAGATAAACAGCTTAAGGACTTAGTGGAAATGCTAAGTCCCTGAAAACAGAAATACCAAGTGCACCACTTTGCAAGCTCGTGCTAGTCACCACACACATCACAAAAATACATGGGTTGCACCTTTGGAAAGATGGAAAAAACCCTTAACAAAACATATGTAGAACTCATGGGCATATCATGCACACAATAATCATGGCAAAAATGACAAAAAGCCTAAATAGAGTAGCAGATCTGACAATTATCTCAAGTAGCCCTCTTCTAACAGCATTTCGGGCATCAAGATGAACTCAAATGAAAATTATGCAATGGAGTGAAATGATGTACTCTCTGAGATGAACATTTTGATATGCTATATGTATGAATCGGAGCTACGGGTGCAAAGTTATGAGGCTATGAACACGAGCACATGGATCTGGGATTTCGGGACTTAGTAGAAAAATCAACCTCCGGATCTAGGGTTTCAGTGGCACGCGGCCCGAGGCGACTCCGGCGAGTACTGTAGCGATTCCGGCGAGGCGATGGCGGCCGGGGTCGGCGAGGGAGGGCCGGAGGGCGGCGAGGACGCGGCGGCCGGGGCGGCGAGCGGCGCCGCGGGGGCGTCGGGGCGGTGCGGCGACCCGGGAGGAGAGGCGGCGAGGACGAGGCGGCGATGGTGCGGCGGCAGAGCGGCGGAGGCGGCGGCGCGGCGCCGGCGCGGTGGCGGCGGGGAGCCAGGCGGCGGGGCGAGGGAGACGAAGCCCCGGGCGGCGGCGGCGGAGCCCAGGCCACGGGGGCCGGCCACGGGCCGAGCGGGCCCGCGCGGAGTTCGGTGGTGATGTGGGGCGCCCGCGCCATGTGGTGCGCCCCGGTTGGCGGCGGCGATTTATCCGGGGGGGTCGGACATGTCCGGCGCGACAGAAGACGGATCTAGGGTTTTTTGGAGAGGTATCCGCGAAATTTCGGAGGAGGGGCTATATATAGGCATAGGGGGAGCTAGGAGAGTCCTAATGAGGTGCAGTTTTCGGCCACGCGATCGTGATCGAACGCTCTAGATGATGGAGAAGGCTTAGGTGGGGTTTGGGCCAAAATGGAGGGGTGTTGGGCTGCAACACACACGAGGCCTTTTCGGTCCCTCGGTTAACCGTTGGAGTATCAAACGAAGTCCAAATGATACGAAACTTGACAGGAATCTACCGGTAGTAAAACAAGGACGCTTGGAAAGTCTCGGTCTAATCCAGAAATGTTTAATCCCCACACACGAAATAAAATTGACCACCGGAGGAGAACGAAGCGCCGGAATGCAAAACGGACAACGGGGAAAATGCTCGAATGCATGAGATAAAACACGTATGCAAATGCAATGCACATGATGACATGATATGAGATGCATGACAACGACAACAACAAACGGAGACAAAAACCCGAACCCGAGAAGATAAATAACTTAACGCCGGAAATGGCAAGAGTTGGAGTACAAATTGGGAAAGTTACATCCGGGGTGTTACAGCCCATCGCTGGAATATACAAGCCAAGTTCTATAATGAAAAATTCCCACTAGTATATGAAAGTGATAGCATAAGAGACTCTCTATCATGAAGATCATGGTGCTACTTTGAAGCACAAGTGTGGAAAAAGGATAGTAGTATTGCCCCTTTTTATTCTCTTTTTTGGGCCTCTCTTTTTTATTTGGCCTTTCTCTTATTTTATTGGGATAATACTCTATGAATGATGATCATCACACTTCTATTTATTTACAACTCAATGATTACAACTCGATACTAGAAAAAAGTATGACTCTATATGAATGCCTCCGGCGGTGTACCGGGATAGCAATGATGCATGAGTGAATTATATGAAAGAATTATGAACGGTGGCTTTAATACAACTAAAATGTCAACTACATGATCATGCAAAGCAATATGACAATGATGGAGCGTGTCATAGTAAATGGAACGGTGGAAAGTTGCATGACAATATATCTCGGAATGGCTATGGAAATGCCATGATAGGTAGGTATGGTGGCTGTTTTGAGGAAGGTATATGGTGGGTTTATGATACCGGTGAAAGGTGCGCTATATTAGAGAGGCTAGCAATAGTGGAAGGTGAGAGTGCATATAATCCATGGACTTAACATTAGTCATAAAGAACTCACATACTTATTGAAAAAAATATATTATTTAGCGAAGCAAAGTACTACGCGCATGCTCCTAGGGGGATAGATTGGTAGGAAAAGACCATCGCTCGTCCCCGACCGCCACTCATAAGAAGGACAATCAATAAATACATCATGCTCCGACTTCTTAACATAACGGTTCACCATACGTGCATGCTACGGGAATAACAAACTTCAACACAAGCATTTCTCAAATTCACAACTACTCAACTAGCACGACTCTAATATCACCATCTCCATATCTCAAAAGAATTATCAAGTTTCGAACTTCTCATAGTATTCAACACACTCATAAGAAAATTTTATTATTAATCTTGAATACCTAATATAATTAAAGCAAATTACCATGCTGTTTTGTAGGACTCCCAAAATAATCTAAGTGAAGCATGAGAGAACAATGGTTTCTATAAAACAAATCTACCAACGTGCTCTAAAAGATATAAGTGAAGTACTAGAGCAAAAGCTATATAACTCAAAAGATATAAGTGAAGCACATAGAGTATTCTAACAATTTCCGAATCATGAGTGTCTCTCTCAAAAAGGTGTGTGCATCAAGGATGATTGTGGAAAACTAACAAATAAAGACTCAAATAATACAAGATGCTCCAAGCAAGACATATATCATGTGGTAAATAAAAATATAGCTCCAAGTAAAGTTACCGATAGAAGTAGATGAAAGAGGGGATGCCTTCCAGGGCATCCCGAAGCTTTGGCTTTTAGGTGTCCTTAGATTATCTTGGGGGTGCCATGGGCATCCCCAATCTTAGGCTCTTTCCACTCCTTGTTCCATAATCCATCAAATCTTTACCCAAAAACTTGAAAACTTCACAACACAAAACTTAAAGTAGAAAATCTCGTGAGCTCCGTTAGCGAAAGAAAACAAAACACCACTTCAAGGTACTGTAATGAACTAATTCTTTATTTATATTGGTGTTAAACCTGCTGTATTCCAACTTCTATATGGTTTATAAACTATTTTACTAGCCATAGATTCATTAAAATAAGCAAACAACACACGAAAAACAGAATCTATCGAAAACAGAACAGTCTGTAGTAATCTGTAGCTAACGTAAGATCTGGAACCCCAAAAATTCTAAAATAAATTGCTGGACGCGAGGAATTTATCTATTAATCATCTGCAAAAATAATTAATAGCACTTTCGAAATAAAAACGGCAGCAGTTCTCGTGAGCGCTAAAGTTTCTGTTTTTTAGAGCAAGATTAAAAAGACTTTCCCCAAGTCTTCCCAACGGTTCTACTTGGCACAAACACTAATTAAACACAAAAAAACATAACCAAAACATAGGCTAGATAAATAATTTATTACTAAGCAGGAGCAAAAATCAAGGAATAAAAATAAAATTGGGTTGCCCCAACAAGCGCTATCGTTTAACGCCCTAGCTAGGCATAAAAGCGAAGATAGATCTAGGTATTGCCATCTTTGGAAGGCAATCCATAAGTGGCTCTCATAATAGATTCATAAGGTAATTTAATTTTCTTTATAGGAAAGTGTTCCATGCCTTTCCTTAACGGAAATTGGAATCTAATATTCCCTTCCTTCATATCAATAATTGCACCAATCGTTCTAAGGAAAGGTCTACCAAGAATAATAGGACATGAAGGATTGCAATCTATGTCAAGAACAATAAAATCCACGGGCACATAATTCCTATTTGCAACAATAAGAACATCATTAATTCTTCCCATAGGTTTCTTAATAGTGGAATCCGCAAGGTGCAAGTTTAAAGAGCAATCATCGAAATCACGGAAACCTAGCAAATCACACAAAGTCTTTGGAATCGTGGAAACACTAGCACCCAAATCACACAAAGCATAGCATTCATGATCTTTAATATTAATTTTAATAGTATTTTCCCACTCATCATAAAGTTTTCTAGGGATAGAAACTTCTAACTCAAGTTTTTCTTCATAAGATTGCATCAAAGCATCAACGATATGTTTGGTAAAGGCTTTATTCAAAAACAGCCCTGCAATCAATAACAGCCCCTAGCATATTCAAAAAGGGTCTACCCAGAATAATAGATATACTATCATCCTCAGGAATATCAAGGATAACAAAGTCCGTTAAAATAGTAACGTTTACAACCACAACAGTCACATCCTCACAAATACCGACATGTATAACAGTTGATTTATCAGCCATTTGCAAAGATATTTCAGTAGGTGCCAACTTATCCAAATCAAGTCTACGATATAAAGAGAGAGGCATAACACTAACACCGACTCCAAGATCACATAAAGCAGTTTTAAAATATATTTCTCTTAATGGAGCATGGTATAGTTGGTACTCCTGGATGTCCTAGTTTCTTTGGTATTCCACCTTTGAAAGTGTAATTAGCAAGCATGGTGGAAATTTCAGCTTCCGTTATCTTTCTTTTATTAGTAACAATATCTTTCATGTACTTAGCATAAGGGTTCATTTAAGCATATCAGTCAAACGCATACGCAAAAAGATAGGTCTAATCATTTCAGCAAAGCGCTCAAAATCCTCATCATCCTTCTTCTTGGATGGTTTAAGAGGAAAAGGCATGGGTTTCTGAACCCATGGTTCTCTTTCTTTACCATGCTTCCTAGCAACAAAGTCTCTCTAATCATAATGTTGATTCTTTGATTGTGGGTTATCAAGATCAACAACAGGATCAATCTCAACATCATTGTCATTGCTAGGTTGAGCATCAACATGAACATCATCATTAACATTATCACTAGGTTCGTGTTCATTACCAGATTGTGTTTCAGCATCAGAAATAGAAATATCATTGGGATTCTCATGTGTGCCAACAACAGGTTCACTAGAAGCATGCAAAGTCCTATCAATTTTCTTTTTCTTCTTCTTAGAAGAACTAGGTGTTGGAAATATGCCCTAGAGGCAATAATAAAATGGTTATTATTATATTTCCTTGTTCATGATAATTGTCTATTGTTCATGCTATAATTGTGTTATCCAAAAATCGTAATACATGTGTGAATACATAGACCACAACACGTCCCTAGTGAGCCTCTAGTTGACTAGCTCGTTGATCAAAAGATAGTCATGGTTTCCTGACTATGGACATTAGATGTCATTGACAACGGGATCACATCATTAGGAGAATGATGTGATGGACAAGACCCAATCCTAAGCATAGCACAAGATCGTGTAGTTCGTTTGCTAGAGCTTCTCCGAATGTCAAGTATCATTTCCTTAGACCATGAGATTGTGCAACTCTCGCATACCGTAGGAGTGCTTTGGGTGTGCCAAACGTCACAATGTAACTGGGTGACTATAAAGGTGCGCGACGGGTATCTCTGAAAGTGTCTGTTGGGTTGGCACGAATCGAGACTGGGATTTGTCACTCCGTATAACGGAGAGGTATCTCTGGGCCCACTCGGTAATGCATCATCATAATGAGCTCAATGTGACCAAGTGGTTGATCACGGGATCATGCATTACGGTACGAGTAAAGTGACTTGCCGGTAACGAGATTGAACGAGGTATTGGGATACCGACGATCGAATCTCGGGCGAGTAACGTACCGATTGACAAAGGGAATTGTATACGCGATTGATTGAATCCTCCACATCGTGGTTCATCTGATGAGATCATCGAGGAGCATGTGGGAGCCAACATGGGTATCCAGATCCCGCTATTGGTTATTGACTGGAGAGTCGTCTCGGTCATGTCTGCGTGTCTCCCGAACCCGTAGGGTCTACACACTTAAGGTTCGGTGACGCTAGGGTTGTTGAGATATTAGTATGCGGTAACCCAAAAGTTGTTCAGAGTCCCGGATGAGATCCCGGACATCACGAGGAGTTCCGGAATGGTCCGGAGGTGAAGAATTGTATATAGGAAGTCCAGTTTCGGCCACCGGGAAAGTTTCGGGGGTCACCGGTATTGTACCGGGACCACCGGAAGGGTCCCGGGGGTCCACCGGGTGGGGCCACCTATCCCGGAGGGCCCCATGGGCTGAAGTGGGAGGGAAACCAGCCCCTGATGGGCTGGTGCGCCCCCCTTTGGCCTCCCCCTGCGCCTAGGGTTGGAAACCCTAGGGGTGGGGGGCGCCCCACTTGGCTTGGGGGGCAAGCCACCCCCTTGGCCGCCGCCCCTCCCCATCTAGATGGGATCTAGAGGGGCCAGCACCCCCTGGACCCCTATATAAAGAGGGGGAGGGAGGGCCGTGCAACCAAGCCCCTGGCGCCTCCCTCTCCCCCCCGTAACACCTCTCCCTCTCGTTAGAGCTTGGCGAAGCCCTGCCGAGACCACGCTGCTTCCACCACCACGCCGTCGTGCTGCTGGATCTCCATCAACCTCTCCTTCCCCCTTGCTGGATCAAGAAGGAGGAGACGTCTTCCCAACTGTACGCGTGTTGAACGTGGAGGTGCCGTCCGTTTGGCGCTCGGTCATCGGTGGTTTGGATCACAACTAGTACGACTCCATCAACCCCGTTCTCTTGAATGCTTCCGCTCGCGATCTACAAGGGTATGTAGATGCACTCTGTTCCTCTCGTTGCTAGAAGACTCCATAGATTGATCTTGGTGATGCGTAGAAAATTTTAAATTCTGCTACGTTCCCCAACAGTGGCATCATGAGCTAGGTCTATGCGTAGTTTCTATGCACGAGTAGAACACAAGTTGTTGTGGGCGTTGATTTTGTCAATTTACTTGCCGTTACTAGTCTTATATTGATTCGGCGGCCCGGACCGACCTTACACGTACGCTTACGTGAGACTGGTTCCACCAACTGACATGCACTAGTTGCATAAGGTGGCTGGCGGGTGTCTGTCTCTCCCACTTTAGTCGGATCAGATTCGATGAAAAGGGTCCTTATGAAGGGTAAATAGAAATTGGCATATCACATTGTGGTTTTGGCGTAGGTAAGAAACGTTCTTGCTAGAAACCTATAGCAGCCACGTAAAAACTTGAAACAACAATTAGAGGACGTCTAACTTGTTTTTGCAGCATGTGCCATGTGATGTGATATGGCCAAAAGGATGTGATGAATGATATATGTGATGTATGAGATTGATCATGTTCTTGTAATAGGAATCACGACTTGCATGTCGATGAGTATGATAACCGACAGGAGCCATAGGAGTTGTCTTAATTTATTTATGACCTGCGTGTCAATATATAACGTCATGTAATTACTTTAATTTATTGCTAAACCGTTAGCCATAGTAGTAGAAGTAATAGATGACGAGACAACTTCATGAAGACACGATGATGGAGATCATGATGATGGAGATCATGGTGTCATGTCGGTGACGACAATGATCATGGCGCCCCAAAGATGGAGATCGTAAGGAGCAAAGTGATATTGGCCATATCATGTCACTATTTGATTGCATGTGATGTTTATCATGTTTTACATCTTATTTGCTTAGAATGACGGTAGCTTAAATAAGATGATCCCTCGTAATAATTTCAAGAAAGTGTTCCCCCTAACTATGCACCTTTGCGAAGGTTCGTTGTTTCGAAGCACCACGTGATGATCGGGTGTGATAGATTCTAACGTTCGAATACAACGGGTGTAAGCCAGATTTACACACGCAATACACTTAGGTTGACTTGACGAGCCTAGCATGTACAGACATGGCCTCGGAACACGGAAGACCGAAAGGTCGAGCATCAGTCGTATAGAAGATACGATCAACATGAAGATGTTCACCGATGTTGACTAGTCCGTCTCACGTGATGATTGGACACGGCCTAGTTGACTCGGATCATGTTTCACTTAGATGCCTAGAGGGATGTCTATCTGAGTGGGAGTTCACTGAATTATTTGATTAGATGAACTTAATTATCATGAACTTAGTCTAAAATCTTTACAATATGTCTTGTAGATCAAATGGCCCATGCTAATGTTGCCCTCAACTTCAATGCGTTCCTAGAGAAAACCAAGATGAAAGATGATGTCAGCAACTATACGGACTGGGTCCGGAACCTGAGGATCATCCTCATAGCTGCCAAGAAAGATTATGTCCTAGAAGCACCGCTAGGTGACGCACCCATCCCAGAGAACCAAGACGTTATGAACGCTTGGCAGCAGCGTGCTGATGATTACTCCCTCATTCAGTGCGGCATGCTTTACAGCTTAGAACCTGGGCTCCAAAAGCGTTTTGAGCAACACGGAGCATATGCGATGTTCGAAGAGCTGAAAATGGGTTTCCAAGCTCATGCCCGGGTCGAGAGATATGAAGTATCCGACAAGTTCTTCAGTTGTAAGATGGAGGAAAATAGTTCTGTGAGTGAGCACATACTCAAAACGTCTGGGTTGCACAACCGCTTGACTTAGCTGGGAGTTAATCTCCCGGATGACGCGGTCATTGACAAAATCCTTCAGTCGCTTCCACCGAGCTACAAGAGCTTTGTGATGAACTTCAGTATGGAGGGGATGGAAAAGACCATTCCTGAGGTATATTCAATGCTGAAATCAGTGGAGGTGGAGATCAAAAAGGAACATGAAGTGTTGATGGTGAATAAAACCACTAAGTTTAAGAAAGGCAAGGGTAAGAAGAACTTCAAGAAGGACGGCAAGGGGGTTGCCGCGCCCGGTAAACAAGCTGTCGGGAAGAAGCCAAAGAATGGACCCAAGCCCGAGACTGAGTGTTTTTATTGCAAGGGAAGTGGTCACTGGAAGCGGAACTGCCCCAAATACTTAGCGGACAAGAAGGCCGGCAACACTAAAGGTATATGTGATATACATGTAACTGATGTGTACCTTACCAGTACTCGTAGTACCTCCTGGGTATTTGATACCGGTGCGGTTGCTCACATTTGTAACTCAAAGCAGGAGCTGCGGAATAAGCGGAGACTGACGAAGGATGAGGTGACGACGCACGTCAGGAATGGTTCCAAGGTCAATGTGATCGCTGTCGACACGCTACCTCTACATTTACCTACGGGATTAGTTTTAAACCTCAATAATTATTATTTAGTGCCAGCTTTGAGCATGAACATTGTATCAGGATCTCGTTTAATTTAGATGGCTACTCATTTAAATCCGAGAATAATGGTTGTTCTATTTGTATGAGAGATATGTTTTATGGTCATGCCCCGCTGGTGAATGGTTTATTCTTAATGAATCTCGAGCATAATGTTACACATATTCATAGTGTGAATACCAAAAGATGTAAGGTTGATAATGATAGTCCCACATACTTGTGGCACTGCCGCCTTGGTCACATAGGTGTCAAACGCATGAAGAAGCTCCATGCAGATGGACTTTTGGAGTCTCTTGATTACGAATCATTTGACACGTGCGAACCATGCCTCATGGGTAAAATGACCAAGACTCCATTCCCAGGAACAATGGAGCGAGCAACCAACTTATTGGAAATCATACATACTGATGTGTGCGGTCCAATGAGTGTTGAGGCTCGCGGTGGCTATTGTTATGTTCTCACCCACACTGATGACTTGAGTAGATATGGGTATGTCTACTTAATGAAACACAAGTCTGAGACCTTTGAAAAGTTCAAGGAATTTCAGAGTGAGGTTGAGAATCAACGTGACAGGAAAATCAAATTCTTGCGATCAGATCGTGGGGGAGAATACTTGAGTCACGAATTTGGCACACACTTAAGGAAATGTGCAATAGTTTCACAAATCACTCCGCTTGGAACACCTCAGCGTAATGGTGTGTCCGAACATCGTAATCACACTCTATTGCATATGGTGCGATCTATGATGTCTCTTACCGATCTACCACTGTCATTTTGGGGCTATGCTTTAGAGACTGCCACATTCACTTTAAATAGGGCTCCGTCGAAATCCGTTGAGACGACACTGTATGAATTATGGTTTGGGAAGAAACCTAAGCCGTCGTTTCTAAAAGTTTGGGGATGCGATGCTTATGTCAAGAAACTTCAACCTGAAAAGCTCGAACCCAAGTCGGAAAAATGCGTCTTCATAGGATACCCTAAAGAAACTATTGGGTATACCTTCTACCTCTGATCTGAAGGCAAGATCTTTGTTGCCAAGAATGGATCCTTTCTAGAGAAAGAGTTTATCTCAAAAGAAGTAAGTGGGAGGAAAGTAGAACTTGATGAAGTATTACATCTTGAACCGGAAAGTGGCGCAACTCAAGAAAATGTTCCTGAGGTGCCTGCATCGACTAGAGAGGAAGTTAATGATGATGATCATGAAACTTCAGATCAAGTTGCTACTGAACTTCGTAGGTCCACAAGGACACGTTCCGCACCAGAATGGTACGGTAACCCTGTCCTGGAAATCATGTTGTTAGACAATGGTGAACCTTCGAACTATGAAGAAGCGGTGGCGGGCCCAGGCTCCGACAAATGGCTGGAAGCCATGAAATCTGAGATAGGATCCATGTATGAAAACGAAGTATGGACTTTGACTGACTTGCCCGATGATCGGCGAGCCATAGAAAATAAATGGATCTTTAAGAAGAAGACAGACGCGCATGGTAATGTGACCATTTATAAAGCTCGGCTTGTCGCTAAGGGTTATCGACAAGTTCAAGGGGTTGACTACGATGAGACTTTCTCACCCGTAGCGAAGCTGAAGTCTGTCCGAATCATGTTAGCAATCGCCGCATTCTATGATTATGAGATATGGCAAACGGACGCCAAAACGGCATTCCTTAATGGTTTCCTAAAGGAAGAATTGTATATGATGCAGCCGGAAGGTTTTGTCGATCCTAAGAATGCTGACAAGGTGTGCAAGCTCCAACGCTTGATCTCGGAGTTGGAGCATTCGTTTTGATGAGATGATCAAAGCGTTTGGGTTTACGCAGACTTATGGAGAAGCCTGCGTTTACAAGAAACTGAGTGGGCACTCTGTAGCATTTCTCATATTTTATGTGGATGACATACTATTGATGGGAAATGATATAGAATTCTTGGAAAGCATAAAGGCCTACTTGAACAAGTGTTTTTCAATGAAGGATCTTGGAGAAGCTGCTTACATATTAGGCATCAAGATCTATAGAGATAGATCGAGACGCCTCATTTGTCTTTCACAGAGTATGTACCTTGACAAGATATTGAAGAAGTTCAATGTGGATCAGTCCAAGAAGGGGTTCTTGCCTGTATTGCAAGGTGTGCAATTGAGCACGGCTCAATGCCCGACCACGACAGAAGATAGAGAAAAGATGAGTGTCGTCCCCTATGCCTCGGCCATAGGGTCTATTATGTATGCCATGCTGTGTACCAGACCTGATGTAAACCTTGCCGTAAGTTTCGTAGGAAGGTACCAAAGTAATCCCGGCACGGAACACTGGACAGTGGTCAAGAATATCCTGAAGTACCTGAAAAGGACTAAGGACATGTTTCTCGTTTATGGAGGTGACAAAGAGCTCGTCGTAAAGGGTTACGTCGATGCTAGCTTCGACACAGATCTGGATGACTCTAAGTCACAAACCGAATACGTGTATATTTTGAATGGTGGGGCAGTAAGCTGGTGCAGTTGCAAGCAAAGCGTTGTGGTGGGATCTACATGTGAAGCGGAGTACATGGCAGCCTCGGAGGCAGCACAAGAAGCAATCTGGGTGAAGGAGTTCATTGCCGACCTAGGAGTCATTCCCAATGTGTCGGGCCCGATGACTCTCTTCTGTGACAACACTGGAGCTATTGCCCTTGCCAAGGAGCCCAGGTTTCACAGGAAGACCAGGCATATCAAGCGTTGCTTCAACTCCATTCGTGAAAGTGTTCAAAATGGAGACATAGATATTTGTAAAGTACATACAGACCTGAATGTAGCAGATCCATTGACTAAGCCTATCCCTAAAGCAAAACATGATCAACACCAGAACTCTATGGGTGTTCGATTCATCACAATGTAACTAGATTATTGACTCTAGTGCAAGTGGGAGACTGTTGGAAATATGCCCTAGAGGAAATAATAAAATGGTTATTATTATATTTCCTTGTTCATGTTAATTGTCTATTGTTCATGCTATAATTGTGTTATCCAGAAATCGTAATACATGTGTGAATACATAGAACACAACACGTCCCTAGTGAGCCTCTAGTTGACTAGCTCGTCGATCAAAAGATAGTCATGGTTTCCTGACTATGGACATTAGATGTCATTGATAACGAGATCACATCATTAGGAGAATGATGTGATGGACAAGACCCAATCCTAAGCATAGCACAAGATCGTGTAGTTCGTTTGCTAGAGCTTTTTCTGTCAAGTATCATTTCCTTAGACCATGAGATTGTGCAACTCCTGAATACCGTAGGAGTTCTTTGGGTGTGCCAAACGTCACAACATAACTGGGTGACTATAAAGGTGCACTACGGGTATCTCCGAAAGTGTCTGTTGGGTTGGCACAAATGGAGACTGGGATTTGTCACTCCGTATGACGGAGAGGTATCTCTGGGCCCAGTCGGTAATGCATCATCATAATGAGCTCAATGTGACCAAGTGGTTGATCACGGGATCATGCATTACGGTACGAGTAAAGTGACTTGCCGGTAACGAGATTGAACGAGGTATTAGGATACCGACAATCGCATCTCGGGCGAGTAACGTACCGATTGACAAAGGGAATTGTATATGGGATTGATTGAATCCTCGACATCGTGGTTCATCCGATGAGATCATCGAGGAGCATGTGGGAGACAACATGGGTATCCAGATCCCGCTGTTGGTTATTGACCGGAGAGTCGTCTCGGTCATGTCTGCGTGTCTCCCGAACCTGTAGGGTCTACACACTTAAGGTTGGGTGATGCTAGGGTTGTTGAGATATTAGTATGCGGTAACCCGAAAGTTTTTCGGAGTCCCGAATGAGATCCCAGACGTCACGAGGAGTTCCGGAATGGTCCGGAAGTGAAGAATTGTATATAGGAAGTCCAGTTTCGGCCACTAGGAAAGTTTCGGGGGTCACCGGTATTGTACCGGGACTACCGGAAGGGTCCTGGGGGTCCACCGTGTGGGGGCACCAATCCCGGAGGGCCCCATGGGCTGAAGTGGGAGGGGAACCAGCCCCTAATGGGCTGGTGCACCCCCCTTGGGCCTCCCCCTGCGCCTAGGTTTGGAAACCCTAGGGGTGGGGGGCGCCCCACTTGGCTTGGGGGGCAAGCCACCCCCTTGGCCGGCGCCCCCCATCTAGATGGGATCTAGAGGGGCCGGCGCCCCCTAGACCCCTATATAAAGAGGAGGGAGGGAGGGCTGCGCAACCAAGCCCCTGGCGCCTCCCTCTTCCCCCCGTAACACCTCTCCCTCTCGTTAGAGCTTGGCGAAGCCCTGCCGAGATCCCGCTGCTTCCACCACCACGCCATCGTGCTGCTGGATCTCCATCAACCTCTCCTTCCCCCTTGCTGGATCAAGAAGGAGACGTCTTCCCAACCGTATGTGTGTTTAACGCGGAGGTGCCGCCTGTTTGGCGCTCGGTCATCGGTGATTTGGATCACGACGAGTACGACTCCATCAACCCCGTTCTCTTGAACGCTTCCGCTCGCGATCTACAAGGGTATGTAGATGCACTCCTTTCCTCTGGTTGCTATAAGACTCCATAGATTGATCTTGGTGATGCGTAGAAAATTTTAAATTCTGCTACGTTCCCCAACACTAGGTGCATCAACATTAGTTCTCTGAGAATCTTGCTCAATTCTCTTGGGGTGGCCCTCAGGATACAAAGGTTCCTTAGTCATTTTACACCCTCTAGTCATAAGTCTAACATCATTATCATTTTTCTTATTATTTAATTCATTGAGTAAATTATTCTGAGCTTTAAGTACTTGTTCTGCTTGAGTGGTATCCATAGAAGCATGTTTACTAATAAGTTTAAGTTCACCTTTAACTCTAGACATATAATCACTCCAGTGTTCAAGAATATCAGCATTGCGTTTCAATTGTCTACCAACATAAGCATTGAAATTTTCTTGTTTAACAATAAAATTACCAAACTCATCTAAGCATTAGCTAGCAGACTTATAATGAGGAATATCACCTTCATCAAATCTATAGAGAGAATTTACCTTTACTACCTGTGTCGGGTTATCAAGACCATGTATCTCTTCAATAGGTGGTAAATTCTGAACATCTTCAGCTTTAATAACTTTTTCTTTCATAGATTTCTTTGCCTCTTGCATATCTTTAGGACTGAGAAATAAAATACCCCTTTTCTTCGGAGTTGGCTTAGGAGTTGGTTCAGGAAGTGTCCAATCATTTTCATTAGTCAACATATTATTCAATAGCAATTCAGCTTGATCAACAGTTCTTTCCCCGAAAACACAACCAGCACAACTATCCAGGTGGTCTCTGGAAGCATCAGCCACCAAGCCCTAATCTCTCTTGAGAGGACTGATCTGGAGTCCGTTCCGGGCTCCGGAGAGGGGAATCCATCGACATCGTCATCATCAACCTTCCTCCATCACCAATTTCATGATGCTCACCGCCATGCGTGAGTAATTCCATCATAGGCTTGCTGGACGGTGATGGGTTGATGAGATTTATCATGTAATCGAGTTAGTTTTGTTAGGGTTTGATCCCTAGTATCCATTATGTTCTGAGATTGATGTTGCTATGACTTTGCTATGCTTAATGCCTGTCACTAGGGCCGGAGTGCCATGATTTCAGATCTGAACCTATTATGTTTTCATGAATATATGTGAGTGATACGTCTCCGTCGTATCTACTTTTCCAAACACTTTTGCCCTTGTTTTGGACTCTAACTTGCATGATTTCAATGGAACTAACCCGGACTCACGCTGTTTTTAGCTGAATTACCATGGTGTTATTTATGTGGAGAAACAAATGTTCTGGGAATGACCTGAAACTTCACGGAGCAACTTTTTGGAAAATATAAAAAATACCTACAAAAGATGAAGGCCAGGGGGCCCACCACCTGTCAACGAGGGTGGGGGCGCGCTACCTCATGGGTCCCCTAGTGCCTCTCCGACTCCAGCTACAACTCTATATATTGTGTTTCGGGGAGAAAAAAATCAGAGAGAAGAATTCATCACATTTTACAATATGGAGCCGCCGCCAAGCCCTAAAACCTCTCGGGAGGGCTGATCTGGAGTACGTTCTGGGCTCCGGAGAGGGGAACCCGTCGCCAACGTCATCATCAACCATCCTCCATCACCAATTTCATGATGCTCATCGCTGTGCGTGAGTAATTCCATCATAGGCTTGCTGGACGGTGATGGGTTGGATGGGATATAT
Organism: Triticum aestivum; assembly: GCF_018294505.1. Classification (NCBI taxonomy): domain Eukaryota; kingdom Viridiplantae; phylum Streptophyta; class Magnoliopsida; order Poales; family Poaceae; genus Triticum; species Triticum aestivum. The sequence continues at coordinate 153,431,507 of NC_057812.1, forward strand.
CATGTAATCAAGTTAGTTTTGTTAGGGTTTGATCCCTAGTATCCACTATGTTCTGAGATTGATGTTGCTATGACTTTGCTATGCTTAATGCTTGTCACTAGGGCCCAAGTGCCATGATTTCAGATCTGAACCTATTATGTTTTCATCAATATATAAGTGTTCTTGATCCTATATTGCAAGTCTATAGTCACCTATTATGTGTTATGATCCGTTAACCCCAAAGTGACAATAGTCGGGATACTTACCGGTGATGATCGTAGTTTGAGGAGTTCATGTATTCACTATGTGTTAATGCTTTTGCCGGTTCTCTATTAAAAGGAGGCCTTAATATCCCTTAGTTTCTGTAAGGACCCCGCTGCCACGGGAGGGTAGGACAAAATATGTCATGCAAGTTCTTTTCCATAAGCACGTATGACTATGTTCGGAATACATGCCTACATTATATCAATGAACTGGAGCTAGTTCTGTGTCACCCTAGGTTATGACTGTTACATGATGAACCGCATCCGGCATAATTCTCCATCACTGATCCATTGCCTACGAGCTTTCCATATATTGTTCTTCGCTTATTTACTTTCCCGTTGCTATTTCTATCATCACTACAAAATACCAAAAATATTACTTTTACTACTGTTACCTTTTGCTACCATTACCACTACTATCATATTACCTTGCTATTAAACACTTCGCTGCAGATATTAAGTTTCTAGGTGTGGTTGAATTGACAACTCAACTGCTAATACTTGAGAATATTCTTTGGCTCCCCTTGTGTCGAATCAATAAATTTGCGTTGAATACTCTACCCTCGAAAACTGTTGTGATCCCCTATACTTGTGGGTTATCAAGACTATTTTCTGGCGCTGTTGCCGGGGAGCATAGCTCTATTCTTTGAGTCACTTGGGATTTATATATGCTTATCATTATGAAGAACTTGAAAGATCCAAGAACCAAGATTTATCCCTCAAGTACGAGGGAAGGTAAGGAACTGCCATCTAGCTCTGCACTTGATTCACCTTCTATTTTGAGTAAGCTTGCGACACCTAAAACTGCTTCTGCTATTCGTTCTGATATGTCGCATGTTATTGATGATGCTACTTCTGCTATGCATGATACTTATGATGAAACTACTTCTATGCTTGATACTACTGTGCCACTTGGTGAATTTCTTGATGAACAACTTGCTAGGGCTAGAGAGATTGAAATTATTGAATCTGATAATACTGATGAAAGTGATGATGAAGAATCACTTGTTATTCCTAAGGGTTATGTTTTTGATCAAGAAGCTTTAGCTATTTTAGCTTGCAAAGATAGATATGAACTTAAGAGGTTATTACCTAAATGGAATAAGCAATCTCTAAATGCTAGAATGAAACCTGACCTTGGTTTTGCTACTTCACCTATCTGTGTTACCGATAAGGATTATGAATTCTCTGTTGATCCTGAGATAATTACTTTCGTTGAATTTGAACCTTTTCATGGCTATGAATCTAAAACTGTTGTGGCACATCTTACTAAATTAAATGATGTAGCCACCCTGTTCACTACTGATGAGAGAACTCGTTACTTTTATATCCTTAAAATATTTCCGTTCTCATTAAAGGGTGATGCTAAGATATGGTTTAATTCTCTTGATCCTGGTTGTGTGCGTAGTCCCCAGGATATGATTTATTATTTCTCTGCTAAATATTTCCCTGCTCATAAGAAATAAGCTGCTTTAAGGGATATATATAATTTTGTGCAAATTGAAGAAGAGAGTCTCCCACAAGCTTGGGGGAGGCTTCTCCAATTACTTATTGCTTTGCCTGATCATCCTCTTAAGAAAAATGAAATACTTGATACCTTTTATAATGGACTAACCGATGCCTCCAGAGATTACCTAGATAGTTGTGTTGGTTCTGTTTTCAGGGAAAGAACGCCGGATGAAGCTGAAATTCTATTGAATAATATGTTGACAAATGAAAATAATTGGACACCTCCGGAGCCAGTTCCTGAGCCTATTCCTAAACCCACTCCGAAGAAGAGGGGTATTCTATTTCTCAGTCCTGAAGATATGCAAGAGGCAAAGAAATGTATGAAAGAAAAAGTATAAAAGCTGAAGATGTTAAGAATTTACCTCCTATTGAAGAAATACATGGTCTTAATTTACCGCCTGTTGAAGAAGCATATGATCTTAATCCATTACCCATTGAAGAAACTCATGGTCTTGATAACCTGACACAGGTAGTAAAGGTAAATTCTCTCTATAGATATGATAAAGCTGAAATCCCATTTACTAAGTTTTCTAGCCCATGCTTAGATGAGTTTGATAAATTTATGGCTAGGCAAGAAGACTTTAATGCCTATTTTGGTAGACAATTGAAATACAATTCAAATATGCTTGAACACTTGGGTGATTACATGGCTAATGTCAAAGGTGAACTTAAACTTATTAGTAAACATGCTTCTATGGTTACCACTCAAGTAGAACAAGTACTTAAAGCTCAAAATGATTTGCTCAATGAATTGAATAGTAAAGATAATGATAATGCTGTTAGAGTGGCTACTAGAACTGGTAAAATGACTTAGGAACCTTTGTATCCTGAAGGCTACCCTAAGAGAATTGAGCAAGATTCTCAGAGAAAAAATATAGATGCACCTAGTCCTTCTAAAAGGAAGAAAAAGAAAAATGACAGGACTTTAGATGCTTCTGGTGAACCTGTTATTGAACCACCTGAGAATCCAAATGATATTTCTATTTCTAATGCTAAAACTCAAGCTGGTAATGAACCTGAAACTAGTGATAATGCTAATAATAATATTCATGATGATGCTCAACCTAGTAATGATAATGATATAGAAATTGAACCTGCTGTTGATCTTGATAACCCACAATCAAAGAATCAACGTTATGATAAGAAAGACTTTTTTGCTAGGAAACATGGTAAAGAAAGAGAACCATGGGTTCAGAAACCCATGCCTTTTCCTCCCAAACCATCCAAGAAAAAGGATGATGAGGATTTTGAGCGCTTTGCTGAAATGATTAGACCTATCTTTTTGCGTATGCGATTAACTAATATGCTCAAAATGAATCCTTATGCTAAGTATATGAAAGAAATTGTTACAAATAAAAGAAAGATACCGGAAGCTGCAATTTCCACCATGCTTGCTAATTATACTTTTAAGGGTGGAATACCAAAGAAACTTGGAGATCCCGGTCTACCAACTATACCATGCTCCATTAAAAGAAACTATGTTAAAACTGCTTTATGTGATCTTGGAGCCGGTATTAGTGTTATGCCTCTCTCTTTTTATCATAGACTTTATTTGAATAAGTTGACACCTACTGAAATATCTTTGCAAATTCCTGATAAATCAACTGCTATACCTGTCGGTATTTGTGAGGATGTGTCTATTTTAGTTGCAAACGTTACTATTTTAACGGACTTTGTTATTCTTGATATTCCCGAGGACGATAGTATGTCTATTATTCTTGGAAGACCCTTTTTGAATACTGCAGGGGCTGTTATTGATTGCACTAAAGGCAATGTCACTTTTCATGTTAATGGTAATGAGCATACGGTACACTTTCCGAGGAAACAACCTCAAGTTCATAGTATCAACTCTATTGGAAAAAATCCATCAATTATATTTGGAGGTTTTGAATTTCCTCTTCCTACTGTCAAGAAGAAATATGATATTCTTATTATTGGGTATGTGCATATCCCCGTTGAGGTAACATAGTGTTATTCGAAATTTCTCCGGTTCCATGTTATTCGGAATGAGTTCGTTATCAAGACTTGATCAACCTTGTTAGTGGATTCCTTTTGATGATCATGAGAAGGATGAAACTAGAAGGCACAACCTTCTATACCCCACTTTTACTTTCTAATATTTATATTAAATAAAATAAAACAAATATTTTTTTGTCTGTTATCTGATTATCCGAGCAATATAAAAATACCCTAAAAATAAAAGTTCTCCAAATGCCCTGCAATTTAAATTTGATTTTTTCTAGAATATTTGAGAATATTTGGCACTGAGAACACATCAGGGGGTCAACCACCTGCCCACGAGGGTGGAGGGTGCGCCCTACCCCCCGGGCGCGCCCCCTGCCTTGTGGGCCCATGGTGGCCCTCCTCCACTTATTCTTTCACCCACACACTCCTTCCTCCTCCAAAAATGAATAACCAGCTCAAACCCGAGTCCAAGCTCGTTTTGCTGCCATTTTCGATCTCCTTGCTCAAAGCACCTCTCCAGTATCGACTAATCTTTGATAGACATCATGTTGTCCATATTACTCTCCCTGCTCCTGCTTTCTTTGATCATCAGGCAAAAGGAAGATATACTATCACTAGAGAGGAGGCAGATGAGTACGAGAGGAGAGCGGAGGCCGCTCGTCGCCACGCTGCAGCTCAGCCAGCAATAGCCGCTGCATCTCAGTACGACCCCAACTATTATTATGGATATCCGCCAGGCCAGCCGTGGCCATAAACCAACTTAGGCCAAAAGCCTAAGCTTGGGGGAGTACATATTTCCCATCGACATTACATTTATGTTCACACACTCATTGCTAGATGTCGGTGCTCATACTTTTTCATTGTATCATCCATGCTAGTTTATTTTCCTTTTTATGCTTTCTTCTTGTGTGTTTAATAAACCTTAAGAAAAACAAAAAAAATTAGTTGTAGATTTTAATTAGTTTACTTTCCATGCCTGTAGTAGTAATTGAAAAGAAAACCCAAAAAGATTTCATGTTCCTCTTTTACTTGTTGGGAGCTCTCCCGTGTAAATAGTTTTATTTCTTTTCTTTTCTTTGGGGGTCGATAGGAGAAGACCATAATTAAATTGTTGAAGTGGCTCTTGTATGCATACTTGTTGATCTGACAAAAGAGCCCATATTGCCTTGTCTTCTCCTGTTTATTGAATGCTTGCAGATTCCAGCTTAGTCCAATGCACGCGCACTATTATTATTATTCACATCGTTCGGTCGTGCAAGTGAAAGGCAATTATGACGATATATGATGGACTGACTGAGATGAGAAAAGCTGGTATGAACTCGACCCCTTTTGTTTTTGTAAATATGATTAGTTCATCGTTCCTGATTCAGCCTATTATGAATAAACATATTTGCAATGACAACTAGAGATCATAGTTCCTTGTGCCATGCTTGATTATGTATGAGTCATAATGGTTTACCTTGCGTGCCAACATGCTATTGTGATGGTTATGATGTGGTATGATAGGGTGGTATCCTCCTCTGAATGATTTAAGTGACTTGACTTGGCGCATGTTCACGCATGTAGTTGAAACAAAATCAACATAGCCTTCACGATATTTATGTTCATGGTGGATTATATCCTACTCATGCTTGCATTCGGTGTTGATTAATTTTAATGCATGTTCATGACTGTTGTCACTCTCTAGCTGGTCGCTTCCCTGTCTTTTGCTAGCCTTCACCTGTACTAAGTGGGAATACTGCTTGTGCATCCAATCCCTTAAACCCCAAAGTTATTCCATATGAGTCCACTATACCTACCTATATACAGTATCTACCTGCCGTTCCAAGTAAATTTGTATGTGCCAAACACTAAACCTTCAAATAAATATCCTGTTTTGTATGCTCAAATAGCTCATGTATCAACTAGGGTTGTCTGTATCTTCCATGTTAGGCGGGTTATTCTCAAGAGGAGTGGACTCTGCTCCTCACTCACGAGATAAATGGCTGATCACCGGGATGCCCAGTCCTATGCTTTATGCAAACTAAATCAAAATAATTGCAAACAAAACTCCCCCTAGGACTCTTGTTAGTTGGAGGCACTCATTGTTTCGAGCAAGCCATGGATTGATGCTTGTTGGTGGAAGGGGGAGTACAAACTTTACCATTCTGTTTGGGAACCACCTATAATGTGTGTAGCATGGAAGATATCGCTATCTCTTGGTTGTTATGTTGACAATGAAAGTATACCGCTCAAAATATTATTCACCTCTATTTCAAAACCGAGATCTAGCACCTCTACAAATCCCCGCTTCCCTCTGCGAAGGGCCTATCTATTTACTTTCATGTTGAGTCGTCATCCTCTTATTAAAAAGCACTAGTTGGAGAGCACCGCTGTCATTTGCATTCATTACTGTTAATTTACATTGAGTATGACTTGACTGGATCTCTTTTACTATGAATTACAATGTCTAGTCGGTCCTTGGTCTTTAAAGGTGCTCTGCATTTATGTTTTGCGGTCTCAGAAAGGGCTAGCGAGATACCATCTTGTTATATCATATTATGATTGTTTTGAGAAAGTGTTGTCATCCGAGATTTATTATTATTGCTCGCTAGTTGATTATGCCATTGATATGAGTAAAACTTGAGACCTAAGCATTATTGCGAATGTGGTTAGTTATAATCTTTGCTGAAAACTTGAATGCTGGCTTTACATATTTACAACAACAAGAGCAAACAGAGTTTGTAAAAGTTTTTCTTTGTCACTTTGAGTTTGTCAACTGAATTGCTTGAGGACAAGCAAAGGTTTAAGCTTGGGGGAGTTGATACGTCTCCGTCGTATCTACTTTTCCAAACACTTTTGCCCTTGTTTTGGACTCTAACTTGCATGATTTGAATGTAACTAACCCGGACTGATGCTATTTTCAGCAGAATTACCATGTTGTTATTTATGTGCAGAAACAAATGTTCTCGGAATGACCTGAAACTTCACGGAGCAACTTTTTGGAAAATATAAAAAATACCTGCAAAAGATGAAGGCCAGGGAGCCCACCACCTGTCCATGAGGGTGGGGGGGCGCCTGCCCCCCTAGGGAACGCCCCCCTACCTCGTGGGCCCCCTGGTGCCTCTCCGACTCCAACTCTAACTCTATATATTGTGTTTCGGAGAGAGAAAAATCAGAGAGAAGAATTCATCATGTTTCACGATACGGAGCCGCCGCCAAGCCGTAAAACCTCCCGGGAGGGATGATCCGGAGTCCGTTCTGGGCTCCGGAGAGGGGAATCCGTCACCATCGTCATCATCAACCATCCTCCATCACCAATTTCATGATGCTCACTACCGTGCATAAGTAATTCTATCGTAGGCTTGCTGGACGGTGATGGGTTGGATGGGATCTAGCATGTAATCGAGTTAGTTTTGTTAGGGTTTGATCCCTAGTATCCACTATGTTCTGAGATTGATGTTGCTATGACTTTGCTATGCTTAATGCTTGTCACTAGGGCCCGAGTGCCATGATTTCAGATCTGAACCTATTATGTTTTCATCAATATATAAGTGTTCTTGATCCTATCTTGCAAGTATATAGTCACCTATTATGTGTTATGATCCGTTAACCCCGAAGTGACAATAATCGGGATACTTACCGGTGATGACCGTAGTTTGAGGAGTTCATGTATTCACTATGTGTTAATGCTTTGTTCCGGTTCTCTATTAAAAGGAGGCCTTAATATCCCTTAGTTTCCGTAAGGACCCCGCTGCCACGGGAGGGTGGGACAAAAGATGTCATGCAAGTTCTTTTCCATAAGCACGTATGACTATGTTCAGAATACATGCCTACATTATATCAATGAACTGGTGCTAGTTCTGTGTCACCCTAGGTTATGACTGTTACATGATGGACCGCATCCGGCATAATTCTCCATCACTGATCCATTGCCTACGAGCTTTCCATATATTGTTCTTCGCTTATTTACTTTCCCGTTTCTATTGCTATCCTCACTACAAAATACCAAAAATATTACTTTTACTACTGTTACCTTTTGCTACCATTACCACTACTATCATATTCTTTGGCTCCCCTTGTGTCGAATCAATAAATTTGGGTTGAATACTCTACCCTCGAAAACTGTTGCGATCCTCTATACTTGTGGGTTATCAGTGAGTTCTTGATCCTATTTTTCAAGTCAATAGTCACCTACTATGTGTTATGATCCGGTAACCCCGAAGTGACAATAATCGAGACCACTACCGGTGATGACTATAGTTTGAGGAGTTCATGTATTCACTAAGTGTTAATACTTTGGTCCCGTACTCTATTAAAAGGAGGCCTTAATATCCCTTAGTTTCCAATAGGACCCCGCTGCCACGGGAGGGTAGGACAAAAGATGTCATGCAAGTTCTTTTCCATAAGCATGTATGACTATATTCAGAATACATGCCTACATTACACTGATGAACTGGAGCTAGTTCTGTGTCACCCTATGTTATAACTGTTGCATGAGGAATCACATCCGACATAATTATCCACCACTGATCCATTGCCTACGAGCTTTTCACATATTGATCTTTGGTTAGTTACTTTTCCGTTGCCACTGTCACACTCACTACAAAACTTGCCTACGAGCTTTTCACATATTGATCTTTGGTTAGTTACTTTTCCGTTGCCACTGTCACACTCACTACAAAACCAATACTGTTACTTTTGCCACCGTTACCGTTACTTCCATATTACTTTGCTACAGATATTAAGTCTTTTAGGTGCGGTTGAATTGACAACTCAACTATTAATACTTGAGAATATTTTTTGGCCCCCTTGTGTCGAATCAATAAATTTGGGTTGAATACTCTACCCTCGAAAACTGTTGCGATCCCCTATACTTGTGGGTTATCAAGACTATTTTCTGGCGCCGTTGCCGGGGAGCATAGCTCTATTCTTTGAGTCACTTGGGATTTATACCTGTTGATCACTATGAGGAAATTGAAATATGAAAGAACCAAGATTTTTCCCTCAACTACGAGGGGAGGTAAAGAACTGCCATCTAGCTCTGCACTTGATTCACCTTTTGTTATGAGTAAACTTGCGACACCTACTCCTGCTATTCATTCTGATATGTCGAATGTTATCAATGATGCCACTTCTGCTATGCATGATGCTTATGATGAAACTACTTTTATGCTTGATAATACTGTGCCATTAGGTGAATTTCTTGATGAACAACTTGCTAGGGCTAGAGAGAATGAAATTATTGAAACTGGTAATATTGATGAAAGTGATGATGAAGATTCTCCCCCCAGATATGAATTGCCTGTTGTGCCTGAGGGTTATGTTATGGATGAAGAAACTGCTAGAGACTTTTTAGCTTGCAATGATAGATATGATCTTAGGAAATTATTAGCTACGCTTAAAGAAAAATCTTTGAATGCTAGAATGAAATATGACCCTGCTTTTGCTACTTCACCTATCTGTATTTCCGATAAGGATTATGATTTCTCTGTCGACCCTGAGTTAATTACTTTGGTTGAATGTGATCCTTTCTATGGCTATGAATCTGAAATTGTTGTGGGACATCTTACTAAATTGAATGAGATAGCCACCCTGTTCACTAATGATGAGAAAACTCGCTATTACTTTATCCTTAAGTTATTTCCGTTCTCATTAAAGGGTGATGCTAAAACATGCTTTAATTCTCCTGGTTGTGTGCGTAGTCCCCAGGATATGATTTATTACTTCTCTGCTAAATATTTCCCCGCTCATAAGAAATAAGCTGCCTTAAGGGAAATATATAATTTTGTGCAAATTGAAGAAGAGAGTCTCCCACAAGCTTGGGGGAGGCTTCTCCGATTACTTAAAGCTTTGCCTGATCATCCTCTCAAGAAAAATGAAATACTTGATATCTTTTATAATGGACTAACCGATGCTTCCAGAGACCACCTGGATAGTTGTGCTGGTTGTGTTTTCAGGGAAAGAACTATTGATCAAGCTGAATTGCTACTGAATAATATGTTGAGTAATGAAAATGATTGGACACTTCCTGAACCAACTCCTAAGCCAACTCCGAAGAAAAGGGGTATTCTATTTCTCAGTCCTGAAGATAGGCAAGAGGCAAAGAAATATATGAAAGAAAAGGGTATTAAAGCTGAAGATGTTAAGAATTTACCACCTATTAAATAAATACATGGTCTTGATAACCCGACACAGGTAGTAAAGGTAAATTCTCTCTATAGATTTGATGAAGGTGATATTCCTTGTAATAAGTCTGCTAGCCAATGCTTGGATGAGTTTGATAATTTTATAGTCAAGCAAGAAAACTTCAATGCTTATGTTAGTAGACAATTGAAACGTAATGCTTATATGATTGAACACTTGAGTGATTATATGTCTAGAGTTAATGGTGAACTTAAACTTATTAGTAAACATGCTTCTATGGTTACCACTCAAGTAGAACAAGTGCTTAAAGCTCAAAACGATTTGCTCAATGAATTAGATAATAAGAAAATTGAAAATAATTGTTAGAGTTGTGACTAGAGGGGGTAAAATGACCCAGGAACCTTTGTATCCTGAGGGCCACCCTAAGAGAATTGAGCAAGATTCCCAGAGAACTAATGTTGATGCACCTAGTTCTTCTAAGAAGAAGAAAAGGAAAAATGATAGGACTTTGCATGCTTCTAGTGAACCTGTTGTTGACACACCTGAGAATCCCAATGATATTTCTATTTCTAATGCTGAAACACAATCTGGTAATGAACATGAAACTAGTGATAATGTTAATGATGATGTTCATGTTGATGCTCAGCCTAGCAATAACAATGATGTAGAAATTGAACCTGCTGTTGATCTTGATGACCCACAATCAAAGAATCAACATCATGATAAGAGAGACTTCATTGCTAGGAAGCAAGGTAAAGAAAGAGAACCATGGGTTCGGAAACCCATGCCTTTTCCTCCTAAACCATCCAAGAAAAAAGATGATGAGGATTTTGAGCGCTTTGCTGAAATGGTTAGACCTATCTTTTTGCGTATGCATTTGACTGATATGCTTAAAATGAATCCTTATGCTAAGTATATGAAAGATATTGTAAAATATAAAAGAAAGATACCGGAAGCTGCAATTTCCACCATGCTTGCTAATTATACTTTTAAGGGTGGAATACCAAAGAAACTTGGAGATCCAGGAGTACCAACTATACCATGCTCCATTAAAAGAAACTATGTTAAAACTGCTTTATGTGATCTTGGAACCGGTGTTAGTGTTATGCCTTTCTCTTTATATCGTAGACTTGATTTGAATAAGATGACACCTAATGAAATATCTTTGCAAATGGCTAATAAATCAACTGTTGTACCTGTCGGTATTTGTGAGGATGTGCCTGTCGTAGATGCAAATGTTACTATTTTAACGGACTTTCTTACTCTTGATATTCCCAAGGACGATAGTATGTCTATTATTCTTGCTAGACCATTTTTGAATACTGCAGGGGCTGTTATTGATTGCAACAAAGGCAATGTCACTTTTCATGTTAATGGTAATGAGCATACGGTAAAATTTCTGAGGAAATAACCTCAAGTCCACAGTATTAATTCTATTAGAAAAAATTCAATGATTACTATTGGAGGTTTTGAATTTCCTCTTCTTACTGTCAAGAAGAAATATGATATTCTTATTGTTGGGGACGTGCATATCCCCGTTGAGGTAACTTAGTGTTATTCGAAAATTCTCCGGTTTCATGTTATTCGGAAAGAGTTTGTTAACAAGACTTGATCAACCTTGTTAATGGATTCCTTTTGATGAGCATGAGACGGATGAAGTTAGAAAGCACAACTCTCTGTACCCTCTTTTTACTTTTTGTTATTTAGATTAAATAAAGAAAAAAATAGTATTTTCTGTTTGTCTTCTGAATTATCCTTGCAATAAAAAATACACCGAAAACAAAAGTTCTCCAAATTCCCTGAAAATTTTAGATGATTTTTTGTAGAATATTTAAAAATTATTGGCACTGAGAACACACCAGGGGGCCACACCACCTGGCCACGAGGGTCCAGGGCACGCCCTCCCCACGGGGTGCGCCCCCCTGCCTCGTGGACTCCACGTGGGCCCCCTTCATTATTCCAGCACCCATACACTTCGTCTTCCTCCAGAAAAAAAATCCTCCCACAGCTCAAACACGAGTTCTAGCTCATATTGCTACCAATTTCGATCTCCTTGCTCAAAGCTCCATTCACTAAACTGCTTTGGGGGATTGTTCTTCGGTATGTGACTTCTCCAATGGTCCAATTAGTTTTTGTTCTTCTTCTTTATTTATTGCAAATTTTTGCTTCTTAGGTGACCCTATTCTTGAGCTTGCGTATCAAATTTATGTGGTCAAAAGTAGTTTAAATGCATGATATGGCCTCTAGGCACTTGTGGGAATAGTTGCTATCAATCTTGTTAAGTTTGGTTCACTTTTATTTTGAGTCACTAAAAATTTCAGAAATTTTTCAGAGAAAGAAAATGATGAAGATGTTGTTGAGGGGCTCTTCGAGCCGAAGCTCGAAGGATAAGCAAAGTGAAGAGAATAAGAATCCCAAATATAATCTCCCTCACACTATGGAGGTTTGGCCATGCGAATGGCCTTGTGATGAGTTCTTGAGAGTAGCCGGGATATATGAGGGCTTTTATTATTTGGCTAAGAATGCAGGCCTCATCGACTTCCTCCGCGACCAGCGCGAACAGTATCTCCTCCTCACTAATATTTTCGTGCAAAAATTTTACTTTCATGCTAAGAAATCACCACCTTTAGTGGAATTTCACTTATATGATGAGGTTAAGGAGATGTTACTATATGATTTTTGTCGGGTCTGTAAGATACCCTTTGCGGGCAGCATAGAGGAACCACATTGTAATGATGTGGAAGGGTTTATTGATACAATTGCTATAGGGGAAACGAGGAAAGTTTCCGATGCAAGAATTACTAGCATACATTTTCCTGTTTTGCGTTACTTTTCAATATTTGCTAGTAGATGCTTAATTGGTCACGGGAACAATGCAAAGCTCAGTGCTCCTGATATTGTTATTTTGCGCCATGCTTTGTTTCGTGATACCACTTTCAGTTTAGGTACTATTGTTGCTAAATGATTAAATCTGAACCATACAAAGGGCCCCATCTTCGGAGGCATCTTTGCTTCGCGCCTTGCTGCAAACTTTGGGATACCTATTAGGCATTATGAGAAAGTGGAAAGGTCGCTGCCTCCTATTTTTCTAGATTATAAGAGTATGGTAGCACATGATTTTATTATTAAGGATAAGAAGAAGATGCTTAAGTATAAATTGATATTTGATAAAAACTACTATGAGATTATTACCTTGCCTGCGCCCTCTTTGTTTAACATATTTTCAGGCACGTGCCTCGTTTTGCCGGAGGCCGTTCATGCATACTAGAGCCTGACACCAGCTCCAGAGCCTGAGCCGGAGCCACCCCTTGACCGTTATCGACAGTCTGTTTATCAGTGGGATCCGGAGGAGATCGCCAACCAGTGGCACCCAGAGGACACTCCTCCATACACCGAAGAGGGCATTTTGAGCCATGGTCGTAGACCAACTTAGGCCAAAAGCCTAAGCTTGGGGGAGTACGTATTTCTCACCGACATTACATTCATGTTCACACATTCGTGCCAGTTGTCGGTGCTCATACTTTTTCACTGTACTATCCATGCTAGTTTAATTTCTTTTTAAGCCTTCTTCTTGTGTGTTTAAAAACCTTTAGAAAAAACTAAAAAATTAGTTGTAGCTTTTAGCTAGTTTACTTCCCATGCCTGTAGTAGTAATTAAAAGAAAACCCAAAAATATTTCCCGTTCTTCTTTTGCTTGTTGGGAGCTTACCCGTGTAAATATTTTTGTTTCTTTTCTTTTCTTTGGGGGTTGAGAGGAGAAGACCATGATGAAAATGTTGAGTGGGTCGCATATGCATTATTGTTGATTTAACAAAGAGCCCATATTACCTAGTCTTCTCCCTTGTATTGAATGCTTGCAGATGCCAGCTTAGTCCAGTGCACGTGCACTATTATTATTATCCACATCGTTCGGTCGTGCAAGTGAAAGGCAATAATGACGATATATGATGAACTTATTGAGATGAGAGAAGCTGGTATGAACTCAACCTATCTTGTTTTTGTAAATATGATTATTTCATCGTTCCTGATTCAACCTATTATGAATGAAACATGTTTGCAATGACAATTAGAGATTATAGTTGCTCATGCCTTGTTTAATTAGGTAGGAGTTTATAATGGTTTACCTTGCGTGCCAACATGCTATTAAAATGGTTGTGATGTGGTATGATAGGGTGGTATCCTCCTTTGAACGATTCGAGTGGCTTGACTTGGCACATGTTCACGCATGAAGTTGAAACAAAATCAACATAGCCTCCATGATATTTATGTTTATGGTGAATTATATCCTACTCATGCTTGCACTCAGTGTTGATTAATTTTAATGCATGTTCATGACTGTTGTCGCTCTCTAGCTGGTCGCTTCCCAGTCTCTTTCTAGCATTCACTTGTACTAAGCGGGAATATTTCTTATGCATCCACTTCCATAAACCCCAAAAGTTATTCCATATGAGTCCACCATACCTTCCTATATGTGGTATCTACCTGCCGTTCCAAGTAAATTTGTATGTGCCAAACTCTAAACATTCAAATGAAATTATGTTTGTATGCTCGAATAGCTCATGTATCAACTAGGGCTGTCTATATATTCCATGCTAGGTCGGTTATTCTCACGAGGAGTGGACTCCTCTCCTCATTCACGAGAAAATGGCTGGTAACCGGGATGCCCAGTCCCACGCTTAAATTAAAATAATTGCAAACAAAACTCCCCCAGGATTGTTGTTAGTTGGAGGCACCCGTTGTTTTGGACAAGCCATGGATTGATGTTTGTTGGTGGTAGGGGGGTATAAACTTTACCATTCTGTTTGGGAACCGCCTATAATGTGTGTAGCATGGAAGATATCGAGATCTCTCTCGGTTGTTATGTTGACAATGGAAGTATGCCACTCAAAATATTATTTATCTTTATTTCAAAAATCAAACTCTGGCACCTCTACAAATACCTGCTTCCCTCTGAGAAGGGCCCATCTACTTACTTTTATGTTGAGTCATCACCCTCTTATTAAAAAACACCAGTTGGAGAGCAGTGATGTCATTTGCATGCATTACTATTAGTTTACATTGAGTATGACTGTGACTGGATCTCTTTTACCATGAATTACAATATTTAGTCAGCCTTGATCTTCAGAGGTGCTCTACATTTATGTTTTGCAGTCTCAGAAAGGGCTAGCGAGATACCATCTTGTTCTATCATATTATGATTGTTTTGAGAAAGTGTTGTCATCCGAGATTTACTATTATTGCTCTCTAGTTGATCATGCCATTGATATGAGTAAACATGAGACCTAAATGTTATTGTGAATATGGTTAGTTCATAATCTTTGCTGAAAAATTGAATGTTGGGTTTACATATTTACAACAACAAGATCAAACAGAGTTTGTAAAAGTTTTTCTTATCACTTTCAGTTTGTCAACTGAATTGCTTGAGGACAAGCAAAGGTTTAAGGTTGGGGGAGTTGATATGTCTCCATCGTATCTACTTTTCCAAACACTTTTGACCTTGTTTTGGACTCTAACTTGCATGATTTGAATGGAACTAACCTGGACTGACGCTGTTTTCAGCAGAATTGCCATGGTGTTATTTTTGTGCAGAAATAAAAGTTCTCGGAATGACCTGAAACTTCACGGAGAATATTTTTGAAATTTGTAAAAAATACTGGCGAAAGAATCAACACCAGGGGCCCACACCCTGTCCACAAGGGTGGGGGTGCGCCCACCCCCTGGGTCACGCCCCTTGTCTCGTGGGCCCCCTGAGACTCCACCGGCCTCAACTCCAACTCTATATATTCACGTTCAGGGAGAAAAAAATAAGGAAGAAGGATTCATCCTTTTTTACGATACGGAGCCGCCGCCAAGCCCTAATCTCTCTCGGGAGGGCTGATCTGGAGTCCATTCGGGGCTCCGGAGAGGGGAATCCGTCACCATCATCATCATCAACCTTCCTCCATCACCAATTTCATGATGCTCACCGCCGTGCATGAGTAATTCCATCATAGGCTTGCTGGACGGTAATGGCTTGGATGAGATTTATCATGTAATCAAGTTAGTTTTGTTAGGGTTTGATCCCTAGTATCCATTATGTTCTGAGATTGATGTTGGTATGACTTTGCTATGCTTAATGCTTGTCACTAGGGCCCAAGTGTCATGATTTTAGATCTGAACCTATTATGTTTTCATGAATATATGTCACTTCTTGATCCTATTTTGCAAGTCAATATGCACCTACTATGTGTTATGATCCGGTAACCCCGAAGTGACGATAATCGGGACCACTCCCGATGATGACTATAGTTTGAGGAGTTCATGTATTCACTAAGTGTTAATGATTTGGTCCGGTACTCTATTAAAAGGAGGCCTTAATATCGCTTAGTTTCTAATAGGACCCCGCTACCACGGGAGGGTAGGACAAAAGATGTGATGCAAGTTCTTTTCCATAAGCACGTATGACTATATTCGGAATACATGCCTACATTACATTGATGAACTGGAGCTAGTTCTGTGTCACCCTATGTTATAACTGTTGCATGAGGAATCGCATCTGACATACTTATCCATCACTGATCCATTTCCTACTAGCTTTTCACATATTGATCTTTGCTTAGTTACTTCTCCGTTGCCACTGTCACAATCACTACAAAACCAAAACTGTTACTTTTGCCACCGTTACCATTACTTCCATATTACTTTGCTACTAAATACTTTGGTGTAGATATTAAGTCTTTCAGGTGCGGTTGAATTGAAAACTCAACTATTAGTACTTGAGAATATTCTTTGGCTCCCCTTGTGTCGAATCAATAAATTTGGGTTGAATACTCTACCGTCGAAAACTGTTGTGATCCCCTATAGTTGTGGGTTATCAATTCATAATTTGGTTACCAAACCTCATGTGTGCAATGCATGTGTACCTTACTACTATTAATAGGAAACCATCATGCGACCTAAAAAGGTTTATATAATCCCGATGACAGGTCAAGTCAATCATTCTTTAATTTTTTAGAGCAAAAAATAACCAATAAAAACATAGTCTACAAATTAGCAAAAGAAGGATCCCAAGGTTTATATAATTGCCATAATAGGTCCCATAGAGATATATTATATCTCTATAATGACCGTGTCATGGCATTTAAATGAAGCTTGAGATATGCAACTTCCCGCCGGGTCAACAATCCTTGGACTACTCCAGCCCGAGCATGCTTAACTTATGTGTTCTATTCGACTAGGCTAGCAGATTTGAAGTCGCCCCTTGCTGATAGGAATTGCCTCCTTGCCATTAAGGTGTTTCACACTGGTCACCTTATGGGACCTACTCCCTCCTATCACACACATTTGTGCTTTTAGAAACTATGTGTGATATTTACATGGTCGGAGTGTCGCCGCTTGCCTTCAAGGAGCACTGACACTGGTAGCGGGAAAACGATAGGAGAAGAGGCGGGAAACCGATGAGAGGAGTGGCAGGAAATGGTAGCCTCTTTAGAAAACGTAGTAAAGAAGGAAGCGTGAGCTAGCATGACGCATGCGCACAGTTCTTACCCATGTACTACATGTGCTGTCGAAAGGGCTGAGGGTTGTTGCCCTTCGATCTGGGAGCATCCAATGGTGCACACGTACGATCGGTGGGGTTTGGGTTTTGGCCAATCAGAATGCATGACTCAGATTGCGCGCAGCAGGGGGAGGGGGGCATCAGCCACGATTTGCTAGGCACACGACTTTTGTGCATGAACCATGTGCTATTTGAAAACATTTAGTGAGAAGAATCTCGGTTTTTAAATCCCCGTAAATCCAAAACTCATCTAAAAATCGTGAAACTTGTCATGATGTCACGACATGGCACATATATATCGAGGAATTTTTCCGTCCATTTTGGCACAAGTTTTATTACAAGCCTCTTACAAACCGGAGCTTCTATCAAAGAAGCCTCGTGGTTCTGATAAGGAAACATGTCCCCCTTGTGGGAAAAATGTAATCACTGCCTCTTTTCGCTTTGTATTTTCTTCTACGGGCAACATGGAACGACAAGATATCTGTGCTGAAATTTAAACTTATTCAGGGTTCGTTTGGCCTTTTTATACACTAATTGAGTTTCCTAGGCATTTAATCTCCATAATTCAAATATGAACTTCAAATACATGCTCCAGTTCACCAAAATGGCTAGAAAAATTATACATGTGTCCTTGGGTGCATGTTTAGGGGCCATGCTAGGAATGGGAATGAATTACAACCATACCGGCGTCCTGGCTCGTCCTCAAACATTTGGAATCTCAGTTTTTAAATCCCCATAAATCCTAAACTCACCTGAAAGTCATCAAGGCATGGTGTCACGTCATGGCACATATATGTCATGGTAAAAACATGTCCAATTTGGGCCAAGCTTTATTATAAACCTCTACAAACCAGAGCTTCTCTCAAAGAAGCCTCGTGGTTCCGATAGGGAAACATGTTCCCTTGTGGGCGAAACGTTATCACTGCCTCTTTTCTCCTTGTATTTTCTTCTACGGGCAACATGGAACGACGGGATATCCGTGCTGAAATTTAAACTTATTCAGGGTTCGTTTGGCCTTTTTATACACTAATTGAGTTTCCTAGGCATTTAATGTCCATAATCAAATCTGAACTACAAATACATGCTCCAGTTCACCAAAATGGCGAGAAAAATTGTACATGTGTCTTTGGGTGCATGTTTAGGTCCCATGCCAGGAATAGGAACGAATTACAATCGTACCAGCATCCTGGCTCGTCCTCAAACATTTTGAATCTCGGTTTTTAAATCCCCATAAATCCAAAACTCACTAGAAAGTCATCAAAGATGGCATGGTGTCACGTCATGGCACATATATGTTGTGGTAAAAACGTTGCCAATTTGGGCCAAGCTTTAATTATTACAAACCTCTTACAAACCGGATCATGTCGCAAGAACCCTCGTGGTTCCGATAGGGAAACGTATCCCCTTGTGGGCCAAACGATAATTGCTCCCTCTTTTAGCCTCGTATTTTCTTCTACACGCAACACAGAACAACGGGGGATTCACGCTGAACTTTGAAATTATTCAGGGTTCGTTTGACCATTTTTATTCATTAATTGAGTTTTCTAGGCATTTAATGTCCATAATTCAAATCCAAACTACAAATACATGCTCGAGTTCACTAAAATGGCTAGAAAAAATGTACATGTGTCCTTGGGGTGCATGTTTACGTCCCATGGAACAAATGGGAATGAATTCAAGCGCCTCGCCGTCCTGGCTTGGCCACAAACATCACGAATCTCGGTTTTTAAATCTCTGTAAATCCAAAGCTCACAAGGAAATAATGAAACTTGGCATGTTGTCACTACAAGGTACATATAATTGTCCAATTTGGGCGAAGCTATATTACAAGCTTCTCAAACCGGAGCCTGTCGCAACCCTCATGGTTCCGATAGGGAAACATGCCCCTATTGTGGGCGAAACGATAATTGCTGCCTCTTCTCGCCTTGAACTTTGTTTTCTACAGGCAACATGGAATACCAGGAGTGTCGTGATGAAATTTGAAACTGTTCAGGGTTCGTTTGGCTATTGTATATATTAGTTAAGTTTTCTAGGCATTTAATGTAGTGCATAATTCAAATTTGAACTACAAGCACATGCTCCAGTGATGCAAAATGGGTGGGAAATCATACATGTGTCATTGGGTGCATGTTTAGGTCTGATTTAAGGAATGGCAATGAATTACAAACTTCTCGTCGTCCTGAAACATTGAGAATCTCGGTTTTTAAATCCTAGTAAATCAAAAACTCACCCAAAAAACATGAAACTTGGCATGGTTTCATGACATGGCACATACATGTTGTGGTAAAAAAATCGTCCAGTTTGAGACAATGCACACACATTAATTGCCAACGAAGTCCTTTTTGAAAAAATAGCTGACACGTTAATATCGCAAATGGTTGTATTATATGAACTGTGTCAAAACTTAACCATACTCGGAGGCGTGCATGCAGCTGTTTGATTAGTCGGGACAAACGCGAGAAGTCCGCCGTGCAGGCTCGACGGGATGCGTGCGAGCAGTCTGTCGTGTACGCTCGACGGGGCGCGTGCGTCCTGTCCACCTCATAGGCTCGATGGGACACGTGTGAGCAGCAAGGCTGCCCATGTTCACTGGGAAGCGAGCTCATTGACCTCCATGCACTAGCCGCCGCCTGCTTCGCTCACAACTTCTCCATTAATGGGTTAATTAAAGCACCTGGACGGAGGGTGTTTGCTTGTGATCCCATGGCAGCATTTGCTTTGTTCATGTTTTCAACTAGTATACCAACCTCATTAAAATTGCCACATAGGGCAATGGATAATACGACCACAAATAAAATGGCAACGGATAATACAACGACTAATTTACAATGGCGCAGATAATAATTGTCTTACATATTCCGGATAATTTAAAATGCCACATGCGGCAAAGCCCGAGAGACACGGGGCAAGAGAAGAAGGAAATCGCATACAACGATCTCGGTCATTACTGTCTCTACTCATCGATGGACCGTCGGGCGATGACATCCTCCAACTCCTTCGATTCCTCACAACTTTGCTTGAAAGCAGCCATGGATTCCTCCACCTCCTGCTCGCGCTTGATCCGGAGCTTCCTGAAGTCGCCCATCAGTTCCTCGATGACTGTTGGCAGCGTCATCCCCGAGGCACTGCTCTGCTCATGCAGCATCTTCTAGCCGGCGGCCTCCTTCTCCTTCTCGGCAAGCGCCTTGAGGAGCTTCGCATTTTCACCCATGAGTTGCTCGACAAGGCCGGTCACCTTGTCAACCGAGGTATCACTGATCTTGAGCAGCTTTATCAAGCCGTCGACCAGCTCCTGCTGCTTAATGACACCAGCGAGAATGTCGTCATCGCCGGCCAAGGACTTCAGGAACGCTCGCTCGCCGCGATGGCCGACCCCGCTAGTGCGCTTGTGAGAGCCCTCGCGTGCCCGTGAGAGCTCGTTCGAGGGCTCCGCGGCATGCCGGGACATCTCTGCTGCGGCTGCGGCTTCACGGCAGGACCTCTCTAGTGCTTCCGCGGCCTTGGTCTTTGCTGCTTGGTTATATGTCGATCCGAAACTCCTCCTACCGGTCATGGTGGAACGACTTGACAGGAAAGACCAGTTTTGTGGGTGATGAGGAGAGGAATTGTGAAGTAATTTTCGACTGGGTAGTTTTTATAGCCCGGTGCTAAGTGTGAACACATATTAGTTTGATAGGTGTGAACAAATTTGCAATTACTTATGGCGTTGTAATCAGCAATGTGATGAGAAACAAGGTCCAAATTTATTGATGGAATGCAGAAGATTGACCATGAAGGTTGCTCGCCGTTTAGGCGACCGCGGCGCGCTCTGCTCGCGTCCATCCGCGCGTTTTGCTCGCCATTGAGGCGGCTGCGGCGCGCTCTGCTCTGTCGTCCTTGCATGTTCTCCTAGCCATTGAGGCAAATTTACAGTGGCAACGGTTAATAATTGTCTTACATATTCAGGATAATTTAAAATGCCACATGCGGCAAGGCCCAGAACACTCACGACCTACATATGCATACAATTATAATAAAATATAGGCTAAAAGGCTGAGCTAGCGGCCTTCTGATGACGGTCCTCTCGGACTCCATGATCAGCATAGCACCCTTGCGGCCGTTCAATCTAAGTGCCCCGACCCGCCTCCGCGTACGGAGCCGCTGGCGCTGGGGGGCTCTTGGGGCTGCTAGGCCTCTTCCAAAAGAGCTTGACAGCATGCAATTGTGTGCATGATATCTCCGCAGAACTGCTCCATTTCCATGTCTCTGGCCTGGTAGAAAATTTCGTCCATCACCTGCATCCTCAAGATATCACATTGGCGATGTTCTACTTCGTCGAGGACGTCAATTCCGCCAAGGGTGCACTCGAGCCTGACCACCACATCATCGGGATCGAGGTCGACATGGCCGCCGCGGGCAATGATGAAGCGGCAGGCTTCTTGTCTCTTGATTGAATCATAGAGGCCCTCTACCCATTCATTGCGGGGCATCAGGCTCTCGATGAGCACTGGTGACGGTGGCTCTTCGGGTGGGTCATCGATCATGCCACCGAGCAGCTCTAGATCTTTTGCACGGTGGATGGCAAACTGCTCATCACACCTCTTCTGCAATATGTCGATTGTGCGCCCAAGGACTGTCACGCCGATATCGCTGCCAATGGGCCATGGTACCTGCATTGGCCAATGAAGTTGTTGCTCCCCGACCTGCTCCGGCTCGTTCTCCTCGCCGAAGATGTAACTTAGGTAGGCGTCGACATCGAAGCTTTGGTCATTGCTTGGCATGCTTGGAATAACTAATGGTAGATGAGTGAGGACTAGATCTGCCTAGAGTGTCATGATGGTGCGTTGCCGCCTGGGTTATATGCATCAAGCCATTAGCTGGTGGCGGGAAACCAATGAGGGAAGAGGCATGGATTTTACAATTCACCCATGTGGAGGGCGGGAAGACTAAGTGGAGCACACACACAACCCGAATACCGTATCCGGTGCCACATGTTATTTATCACACATGTGTTAAAAGGAAACATTTGTGTAACTTACTAATCATCGCACACGAGTACTCATAGACGCATCGTGTGCAATACTCCTAGCCACCGCAAGCAACTGGTTTGCATTTTTCAAAGTTTTTTGTACACACAGAATCGCACACGAACTAACTATATTAACCGTCTGTGTTGTAAATTCTCATCGCAAATAGTTCATCCGAGTCAGTTGTTTGCCACGTATCACACACATCTTGTTAAGTTGAACCATTTCTGTCCGACTGAACCGTATGTCGTATATCACACACACCTTGATCTAGCTAATCGTTTCTGCTGCACTCCCCGTCGGTGTCAAAACCGACCGATCTCGGGTAGGGAGCCCCGAACTGCCCGTCCAAAGGTCGATGGTAACAGGAGGCAGGGGACACGATGTTTACCCAGGTTCGGGCCCTCTTGATGGAGGTAGTACCCTACTTCCTACTTGATTGACTTTGATGAGTACGTGGGTTACAAGAGTTGATCTACCTCGAGATCGTAATGGCTAAACCCTAGATGTCTAACCTGTATGATTATGATTGCCTCTACGGACTAAACCCCTCGGTTTATATAGACATTTTAGGGGCCTAGGGTTGTACAAAGTCAGTTTACAGAGAAAGTAATCTTCACATTTTGAACGCCAAGCTTGCCATCCACTCAAAGGAGAGTCCCATCCAGACACGGGGAAAGGCCTTCTATCTCGTATCTTTACGACCGACCATTCTGGCTTATGTTGCATAGCCCGACCATCCAAGGACCCCTTAATCTAGGACTCCCTCAGTAGCCTCCGAACTTGCCTTCAGTGACGACATAGTATCCGACTTTTATGTCTTCAGCTTTGTAAGGCGGGTTCTCCATTATACTTGGGACTGATGATAGTTCGGCTCCATATTAAATATCATGTTTTTTGCCGCCACTGCCCCGTCATCCACGTGTCAGATGAATGCGAATGGTTAAGGCATCTTTTACATATAACCCCTCGACCACACAAGGATGGGGTCTTTTTAAGGGGATTGGATCTCACATGCCATTCCACACCACGCAGAAATCCTTAGAACTCACCACAGGAAATCGTCCAAACATGGTTGGCACTCCTACCTCCTCCTCATGCCCCTACGACCCTCAAAAAGGTGACTGGGAAAGTTGCTCGGTGTCACATACCCATCTGAGTGAACTTCAGAGGCAGGGATATCTTCCTCACGCAGATCTAGTCTCTATTCGGGCTGGGTTAACTTCCCTCAATGGCAAATCCCCGGGGGAAAATTTGCCCAATCCTTCTAAAGAGGAGCGGGTGTGCTTCGTTTCTTTCCTTCTAAGAGGCATAGGATTCCCTATCCACCCTTTCCTCAGAGGTCTTTTGAAGTATTATGGCGTCCAACTGCACAACCTGACGCCAGGCTCCATCCTGCATATCACGGGCTTCATCGCTCTCTGCTAGTTGTTCTTGGGCTGTGAGGCCCATTTTGAATTATGACAGAAATTCTTCTGCCTCATTCCCCGCTCCCAAAAGGGATCTATATTCGAGGTGGGTGGCGCCGAAGTATGGCGCATAGCCGGGACAGGATACCTGTCTGGCACTCCTAAGAAGGCATCCGAAGAGTGGCCCTCAGAATGGTTTTATATCGAAGACGTCGTTCTTCCGGACCCAATCCGGTGCGGCCTTCCCAAATTCTCCAAAGCCCCTTCAAAGAAGCGCGCCAACTGGCGTCTTTGGAGCCTCGAGGAAAGAGAAAGTGCGGAGGTCGAGAGGTTGGCAAGCAAAATCAGAGTACTTGCCAACTCCGGGCTATCAATAATTGAGGTAATGGCAATTTCAATAACGTGATGTGTTCAGCCGCTCCATTCTAGGGGTTTTCCCATGTGGCTTTACAACGGGGAGGACGATGCATCCCGTTGTCTACTCCAGGGTCCGGACAACTTTGCTGCCCTGACCACCATCTTAGCTGATCTTTTCAAAGGGGAGAAGGAAGACTTCACTCGCTTGAAGTTCCGGGAAGGTTTTTCCATGTACAACCCCATCGTCTGGGTATGTTTTTGACGATCGGCTTTACTTAATCCTTTTCCAGAATCATGCTAGTCGAATCTAATCCAGCCGCTTTTAATAGGAATGGAGAAAGATCGTCGAGGGGATCTACTGCCCCGTTCCACAACCAGAGGATCAGAATTGGGATCTAGATCCTGGATCTGAAGAAGATCCGGACATATTTATAGAGCTTAAGGAGGGAATTTTTTATCAGGCGAGCTATGACGACACGGAAGTGGCTATTATAGCCGATTACCCTGGCCTTCTCCCCTCCTATCACGTAAGTACCCAGGAGACGACACCTCCGAAATTGTTTTTCCGTCGCACCTCACCCACCGCACTGTCTCATGCTCCGAAGGGGCGACGCTTGTCTCGCCGAGCTGTATCGAAGGTCTCTTCTAGGAAGGCGACACCTGCACAGGGTGAGTCCTTAAAAAGAAAGGACCATGGTGATACTACCGCGCTCCCACCTTCACCAAAGAGGTATAGTTCTCAACATGCACCTGGTGGACAAACCGAAATGTGACATTTTCTGTTGGGCCATTTCGCAGGAAGAGCATACGTCGGACTACATCCGGGGACCTCGCCGGCCGTGCATCAACCAATCCGGCCCCGGACCCTGCCGTAAGGACTAGGGTTGATACGGGTAAAATGCCGGATTGTCATCTCCAACAGGATTCGGATGATGTATCTGTCACCAATTCCAAGGTGGAGAGCACGGTGAATCATCGACGGAGGAAAGAGTCCATGCGCGATCCCAGTTTTACCGTAGAGGCGTTCCATGCCCTAAACTCTGCGGATGCATATATCCTAGCTGCTCGAGATGGGCTTGCTAGAGCCACACACTAGCTATCAAAGGATATGCAGGTAAGAGCTTTTTGTAGGTGCAAGACTCATGTGCCGGTAGCCCCCGAGACTTGAAACAGTTTGTCCCAAACTGATTTAAGGATCATTGTATTATCAGGTACCCACGGAGAAAAATGACATGCTATCCAAGGAGTTGAAGAATGTCGGACCAAGCTTACTGCTGTCACCGCCGAACTGGAGAAGTCCAAGAAGGCACCGAATGGTAAGGTCTATCACTCTCCGGAAAAATATGATTCTGCGCCAACAATGTTCTTTTTCAAATATACACTATTTTGTTTACGGTTGTACGATTGTCGGATTAGCTGGAGGACAGGCTGAAGGGGTGCGCAGGCAGATAAGCAGCATGCCGAAAGGCAAGAAGCTGATGGTCAACGTATACTGACACGAACCAGGGATGAGAAGAACAAACTACATGATGCCAATATCAGGCAAGCCAAGGAGCTGAAGGACGTAAGAGTCCAACTGTCGGATGCCTTGAAGGAGAACCAAAAGCTAAAAGGCCGCATATTTAGTATGTCCCTGAACCTAACTTTCATAAGATCCCCTGATGGACAAAATTTACGAGATTTGTGCCTGTAGGTTTGTTAACTGGGCAGCCCGAAGGAGAAGTGTCCGGATTCCAAGGTGACGTACTACAAGAGCTATCCAAAGTGCACGAGCGAGCTCGGAAAGCCATGAGGAATATGGCGAAGGCTTTATGGCCATCCGATTCTCCTCCTGTAATGGTGGGGGAGCTCGCAGAGTTATTCAAGGGAGCTCGTCTTTGTTTTGAGCTGTGGAAGGCATCGGCATGTCGGGAAGGTGCACGGGAGGCCTGGGCCATGGTAAAAATGCGGTATACTGGACTTGATCAGAACCATATGGACCAGGTTGGACCTCGGGGACCAAACGGACAAGAAATTCTGGTTAGCTTGGTGTGCGACCAAGTAAAGATAGCCGCCAAATTTTCACAACAGGGTTGTAAACTAGACTGCCTCATAGATGGCATAGATAAAGAGTAGGCATGTAATTTTATGTGACGATACACTTTATCGGCAAAGCTTATCTCCAGCCGAATTGTAAAAGATTGTCGTGGCAGACTTTCCGCTTTCCAACTCCGATACCCTAGGGTGGAGTCTTTCCAAACACTATACCTGTGGGAAACACCAAGTATGTTCGGAAACCAGGCGATCCGGTCATAATGCTTGAACAGACAAACTATATTCGGGGAGTTATGTTATATTACTGCTTAACGTAAGAAACATCTTCCGGGAGGAATAGTTCCATTAAGGGTTCCTCCCTGGGTCGGCATGCTTTTATGCATGACTAAGCCTTGATGTGAAAGAATCACATGAGTCTTTTATATTTTAGTAGTTTAGAGGAAGCCCCCCGGTTATGGTGGGGTGCGTACATTTAAGGATGTATACCCCTCAAGTGTGCGGCTTACCCGAACACACGCTAGAAATTGTGAGGGAAAAGGAAAAACGTGAAAAAAGGAGAAAACGGAAACGAATGATGTGTCTGGATTTACGCGTAGAATCTTTGGAGTCTGGCAGCGTTCCCTGGGTTCGGCTCTAAGCGATTATCCGATGTGTGGGATAACTTCATCTATAATGAAGGGACCCTACCATTTGGGCTTGAGCTTGTCCTTTTTCTTCTCTGGTAGGCGTAGAACAAGTTCACCGACATTATAAGTCTTAGCTCGCACTTCTCTGCCTTGGTATCTTCGAGTTTGTTGTTGGTAGACATCATGCTCCTCCTCCATGCCATCTAAGTTGTCTTGACAATCGAGCTCGGCCTCTCGCTCCTCGTACATGCGCACTCGAGGTGAGTCATGAATAATATCACAGGGCGGGAGAACCTCTGCGCCGTACACTATGAAGAACTGTGTGTATCTAGTCGTGCGATTGGGTGTGGTCCGCAGCCCCCAGAGTACGGAGTCAAGCTCCTCGACCTAGTGTTTATCCGACTCCTTTAAGGATCGCACTAGTCTGGGTTTGATTCCACTCATTATCAGGCCATTCACCCACTCCACTTGACCGTTTGTTTGGGGGTGATACACGGAGGCATAATTGAGCATGATACCTAGATTAGCACACCAATTTTTCACCCCGCCCCCTGTAAAGTTAGAGCCCTTATCAGTAATAATACTGTGTGGGACACCATAATGGTGTACGAACCGAATATAAAGTCTATCGTCGGTCCGGCTTCAACCGTTTTAACTGGTTTGGCCTCTATCCACTTAGTGAATTTATCTACCATAACCAGCAAATATTTTTTCTGATGGCATCCCCCCTTAAGGGGTCCGACCATGTCCAGCCCCCAGACCGCGAAAGGCCAAGTAATGGGGATCATTTGTAGGGCAGTAGCGGCATACACTACAAAAAAAAGACACATCCGTGACATTTTGGGCCGAACGAATTTTTTTTCATACGTATGACACTTCTATGACGATAATGGTGACAAAACCCGGT
This sequence comes from Triticum aestivum, assembly GCF_018294505.1. Lineage (NCBI taxonomy): Eukaryota > Viridiplantae > Streptophyta > Magnoliopsida > Poales > Poaceae > Triticum > Triticum aestivum. The sequence goes on from NC_057812.1 coordinate 153,459,225, forward strand.
ATCATCATAGATGTGGTGGGCTCCTACTTCTATGACAAAAAATCATGACAGAAAATGGGTTTTTCGTCCTGGGAGGGCCGGAGACGCAGCTGCATGACAATCTTTGGGCCGTCCATGACGGAAAAAACCGTGGTAGAAGCGAGGGCGAGGAAAATTTCGGGGAGTTCCCGGTTACGGTGGGAGGTCGGGGGCCGAGCGATGCGCGTTTCTCTCGTACACGTACACGCGTGTGTGCGAGGCGTTGTCTCTAAATGAACCCGAGCGAGGCGTTGGGCTCTAACTGAACCCGAGCGATTGCACTGCAGGCTACGCGTTACTGAACCCGAGCGATCGATCGGTGGCTGTTAACTGAACCCGATCGAGCGATTCCTTCGCTACTGCTGCTAACTGAAGCCGATCAATGGGATGAACAGTGAGCGTTGCAGGGGGGGGGTTGGATGAACAATGAGCAGTGGCATTGCCTCTGGATGAACAGGACCCCATGGTGTGGTGGAGGGCTGGATCAACAGTAGATGGTGGAGGGGTGCCCGTGGAGGGGTGGATGAACAGGACCCCGTGGTGTGGAGGGCTGGATGAACAGTAGACGGCGGAGGGGTGGTTGAATAGTAGCCGGTGGAGTAGCGCGCGGTGGAGGCTGGATGAACAGGACCCCGTGGAGGCTGGAGGAGGCCAACGGTAGGCCGTGGAGGCTGGAGGAGGTCGACGGTGGTGATGAATAGTATCCCGTGGAGTCCCATTTTACTGTGCGCCACACCCCTCCCGATGAACATGACCCCCATTTCGACCGTAGCGCTCCAACAAAAGTCTGTTTCGTCCGTTTTGCAGTACGCCACACCCCTCCCGATCAAAAGGACCCCCGTTTCGACCGTAGGAGGTCCGTTTCAGCCGTTTTGCGGTACGCCACACCCCTCCCGATCAACAGGACCCCCGTTTCGACCGTAGGAGGTCCGTTTCCTCCGTTTTGCGGTATGCCAGACCCCTCCCGATCAACATGACCCCATTCCGAACGTAGGAGGTCTGTTTCCTCCGTTGTGCAGTATGCTAGGCCTCGTTTCCATCATCTGTTCCGTCCAAGCCCTCCTGATGAACATGACCACGCATTCCGTTCTAACCCAGCCGGTTGGCTCCCACGCGTTCCGTTGCCTCCCCATGAACACGACGCATTCCGTTGCCTCCCCATGAACACGACGCATTCCGTTGCCTCCCCATGAACACAACGACGATGTTGTTTCTCCGTTCCGACCCAGCCATGTACATGAGCCCTGGCCGTACGTATGCGCGAGTAGGCGTTCGAGACCCCGCCCGTATGTACACATACATGGCCGTATTTTCTTTCTTGCACCCTGGCCGCTGTACGTATGTGTACATGCTACGTGCGCGCCTCTACTACGACACGTACACGCCTCTACTACGACACGTGTGCGCCTCTACATCCACCAGTATATATGTATGTACACGTTCGCGACCAGAATGACAACGCTATGTACGCTTCAACCAGGTGGATCCCGACTGTCATGCACTTCATTGCATGCGAAGATGTAGCTGGTGGGTCCCAGCAGTCAGGGGGAAACATTTTTTCACGAAATACGATGGCCCGTCCGGTTGGTCCCCGCTGTCAGGTGGAGGAATAATTATTTTGCACGTAATAAGGAGGCACTTCCTTGTTGCGGCCGTGGACCCAGATGTCAGCCTCTCCACGTACAGTCCACGTCCGATGGAAGCCGTTCCTTGACCATGTTGACCACGCCGCGCCGAGAGCACCAGGGCGGCGGACGACGGCGAGGCCTAGGAAGGGGACCACGCGGAGCCGGGGAAGACGCGGAAGTGGATGCCCACGCGTAGAGGAGTACGAGGGTTCACTGGTTCCCTGCGGTATGAGGCTGCCGTCGCCGCAGAATAACAGGGGGTGTGGGTGAGTAGAGGGATGGCCTGGCCAGTGGTGGGAGTAGTAGGGGGTGGTGAGGCCCCCGCCGCATCGCAGCCAGCCACGGGAGGCAGGAGCACGAGGCACGACCGACGCTGGTTTGGGCGGCTGGAGCAAGAAGACCAGAGGTACAAGAAGCACTACGGCCGTTGGATGGACATCATACGGTCACTGGAGCTAGAATCGTGCATATTGACTAAGTTGACAAAGCCCTCCATCCCCGTCAACTTAGTAGGCCCACAAGTCAGCCTGCCACTATACTGGGTCCCAGCTAACAGGGGGAGTATTCATTTTTTTTGTGCATAATAAGGAGGCACTTCCTTGCGTGAGAAGATATAGCTGGTGGGTCCGAGCTGTCAGCAGCGGTGTCACACCCTAGCTAGTTCATGCATTAGAGTGTTGCATCATGTTTAAATTTCCAGAAAACTGAAATGGGGATGACAGAACCCCCAGCACCCCCTGGAACAACTAGGGTTTACTAAAAACTTTTTCAATGAACCTGAAATGCCCTTCTAAAAAGTCCACCCTTTTGGTTTTGGGTTAAAACCTTTGACAAAAATGGTGCACACTTTTCTAGGACATCTTAGGGTCATTGGATTAATCCATATAGTATTTGCATTTGGGCATTTAAATGCTATAAAATAATTTAAATGCTCAAATAATCCTGAAAGTAATTTTAGGCTGTTGAGAATATTTTCAAACGTGCCTCTGATTATTTCCAGGGTTTTTCTAAATGAAATAGTATTTTTACTATTTCAAAACACAAAACAGAATAAATAAAAACAGAAAAAGAGAGAGAAAGGGACTAACCTGGCTAAACCCCCCAGCCGGCCCACCTGGCAGCCCAGCACTGTGCTGGCCCATGGCCAGTCAGCTGCTTCCTCTCGCCAGGCAGGCAGGCAGGGAGGTGAGCGCCGGCGTGCCTGGGCTCGCCACGGCCCCACCTGCTTGCCGCCCGTGCCCCTGGACGTCTGGACGACCTCCACGTCGTCACCCCGACCGCGCAGACCCCTCCATTCACCCCCAACGCCTCTCCCTCGCCCTCTCCCACCATGGCCGACGCCCCTGCCGCCGCACCGTCTCCGTAGCCGCGCCCTCCGTCATCCTCGTGCCACGTCATCGTGTCCACGAGCTCCGCCGTCGTCGACTACGTTGAGCAGGCCGAGCCCCAAGTGCTCGCCCGCTCTGGAATCGCCCCAACCTCGTCCTCCCCAACTTCGGCCACCGGAGATCCCCTTCGCCGTCCCCGCCGCATCAGCTCGCCCCCGACCTTGCCGACTGCCTCGTCGTGACCCCCGTGAGCTCAGCCATCTCCCCATCCTCTCCGTTTCCTCTTTTGCACTCCATAGCGACTACACCATGCTCACCCGCACGCGCCACCGCCCGCGCTCCTCGCCGGCGATGCTCCGGTGACCATTTGGTCCCGAGCATGTGCCCAACGCGCTCCCCGCATTGCGTAGAACACCCATAGCACCTCGTCGCGCTCATTTGTGCACCACAGCCCCATCCCCACCTGCACCCGAGCTTCGGCCGCCGCCAAGCTCGTCGCCGGCACCACTCCCGCCACTCCCCGGCCGCGCCACCACCATGGTTGGATGCGGACGAGCGTCTGCGTCCCGTAGCTATGCTCCACGCGCCAAACGGCGCCTTGTAGGTGAATCCCGTGCTGCTCCGCCACGTATGGCCTCGCCGGCGGCTAAACGCAGGCGAGTTTGACCCTGTTTGACCCCGTGTGGGCCCAGGTTGACCTCCCCTGAGTCACTGATGTGTGGGTCATGCCCCTGTCTAATTAGAATTAGTTTAGTTAACACTAATTATTTTAGTTAATAGGTTGACTCACTGACATGTGGGCCCAGGGCCTAACTAACCTAGTTTAGTGCTAACGAAACACTAACTAACTCTGTTAGTTAGTTGTTACACTGACAGATGGGGCCCACTGGTCAGGTTTGACCTGGGCTGGCGCCTTTGACTCGCTGACATCACACTCATGCCAGGCTGATGCAGTAAATCCTTTTCTAGATTTATTCTTATATAGGAAATTCTAGAAAATAACCAAACCTTCTAAAATTCATAACTTTTAATCTATAACTCCAAATGCAAATATTTATATATGGAATTTGATCACAAAAATTCAATCTTTCCATCTATAATGGTTTCATGCATGACAAAACACTTTAACCTTGCTGTTTAGGTGGAACAAGATAAAACACTTATAATGCTTAATAACATAAGCTCCCATTTGAATCTTTGATTCAAATGGACCCAATTCAACTTGTTTCACATTGCATTAGGCAGGACACATCATATTGCCATGTCATAGCATGCATCATATTGTTGCATATTGCCATGTGATGATTGTATTCTGTGGTGTCTTTCGTGGTAGGTTCTGCCTCCGAGGATAACTCCGAGTATCCAACTGAAGGGCAGTACCCTACTACTACTCCATCAGGCAAGCAGCCCCATTGATCATATCGATACAATCCCATGTTCTCGCTTCTGCTTTCACTTACTGCAATAAGACAACAACGTTTCAAACTGCTGTGTGCTGCGGTAGTTGAACCCTTATCCTCTGCATGACCTGTCATTGCCCCAGTAACTAGATGAAACCCACTAGCATGTGTAGGAGTTGATTGAGCCATGTATGTGTTTCCTACCTTGCTATGCCTGCTATGCTTAGAGTTGTGTCAGGTCTGGTTCATCTGGGTGATGAGCTAGAGTGAAATGTTTATGTCGGTAATGTGAGGGATGTGTTGAACATGTTTTGGTAAAGGTATCGATGAGAGTCCATGTAGTAGTACATGGTGGGTTGTTTCATTGAGGCCATCCATAAGAACTGAGATCTGTATGCGTGATTTAAGATTCAGCTACTACCACACATTGGGCCCTAAAGTATGACCCCACTCGACTTATTGACCCCTCTCGTCCTTTGTCCAGGAGTTGCAACTAGTTTCTGGTGTTTGTAGGTTATGTGTTGGCGGTCGTGCGTAGCGCTGACCCTAGGGGTGGGCTATGATGCGGTAGATACACTGTGGCCGGGTATGCCGGGCGCCTGTTTGGCGTCTCGGGACCCTGTACACATCGTTTGGGGACACTGAGGACACCCCGGCCGGATTTCCTTGCGGATGGAACCCGAATAGGCGATAAACCTGGACTAGAGACTTTTGCGGTTAGTTAGGTCATGGTCTACACCCACGTCGGCTTTCGCTTGAAGTCTGCCGAGCACATGTCGTGTGCAGACACTAAGTGGTGGACACATGTGTGACGAAGTACACCACTGGAGGGTATAAAACTATTTGAATAGACGCATATGTGGTAAAGGACTACTTGGTTGCCTATACAGTTCATAGACAAGTTAATGGTTACTACTAAAAGACTCAAGATAAGTGTGAGTACCGAGGATGGCCCTCTCGTAGGATGACGAGGGAGGATCCCCGGTGGAGTATTGTGTTGGTGATTAGTGGACTCGTGTGCGAAAAACTATTTTACAGTGGTGTCTCATAGGATAGCTTAGCCAAGAGTCAAAGTTGGCTTGCTGCAATAACTCCATCACCTTCTTGAGAATGAGCATATATAGTAGGTTCTGTTGTAAGACTTGCTGAGTACCTTTGTACTCATGTTGCTTTAATTACTATTTTCAGACGACAATACCGCCCCCTCTGATGGGTTTTATGTAGACCTCGACGTCCATGAGTAACTTGCCACCTAGGTGGTGATTCGGGCCATGGAGGGCCCTATGTAGATAGACAGGCTTCGACAAGCATTCTTTCCTTCTATTGTCTGTACCCAGACTATGTGCTTCCGCATGTGTTTGTATGCTTGTATGCTTGTATGACTTGAGTGTCGGGTCATGTGACCCCTACATATATGAACATGTTATGTATGGCTCTCTAGAGCCTTTAAATAAAGTACTTGAATTGTAGAGTTTTGTTGTGATGCCATGTTGTATTTACACATATCGAGCATATTGTGTGTATGATTGAAATGCTTGGTATGTGTGGGATCCGACAATCTAGTTGTTTATCCTTGGCAGCCTCTCTTATAGGGAAATGTAGTCTAGTGCTCCTTGAGCCATAGTAGTCCGCTACAGCCCGGTTCACCGGAGTCCTGCTAGCCCAGCACTACTGCTCAGGACACTTGACTGGCCGGCATGTGTTTCAGTTTGTTCCTATGTCTGTCCCTTCGGGGAAATGTCACGCGGTGACATCCGGAGTCCTTCCTAGCCTGCTACAGCCTGGGTTTCCCGGAATCCTGTTAGCCCAGTGCTACAGCCCGGCTTCACACGCTGTTGACCGACTTGCTCGATGTGATTCATGTATGCCTGTCCCCATAGGTCTGTGCCGCTTTGGGTTCATGACTAGCCATGTTGGCCCGGGTTCTCTGTCATATGGATGCTAGCGACACTATCATATACGTGAGCCGAAAGGCGCAAACGGTCCCGGGCCATGGTAAGGCGACACCCGTGGGGATACCGTGTGTGAGGCCGCAAAGTGATATGAGGTGTTACCGGCTAGATCGATGTTACTTGGAATCGGGGTCCTAACAGCGTTGGCGTCAGAGCCGGACTGCCTGTAGGTTCGCTGAGCCAAACTGGTCGATGTCGAGTCTAGAAATGCTTTAGTTATATGTAGGGGAATTGATTGTGGGAGGGAACGTATGGCTCTTTTACTCCTTTACCTTATGCCCTCTGATCTGAGTCATTCTCTTCTCATTCTACGTGGGTTAAGGACTAGGCTCTCTTCTTCTATCAGGTTCATGTCTTACTAATCCGTAGTAGCTTATAGGATTGTTGTTACAAGCCTCAGTTCAGTTTCTACTACTTTTAGTATGTTGTCGGTTGAACCAGAACCTTGATATGATGCTGTTGAGTGGTATTGCAAACTGTGTGGATGTCTCAAATCTTTTTCTGAGCATTTACAACCGTTATGATGTCCGATTTCTCCTAGGAAATTCTAATGCCTTTGCATTATTCTGTGCTTTCATATGGCCACCCGTTCCCAGAACCAAGTGTTTCGTCTGACCAGGTGCCTCGATGTACCCGGTCACACAGACATGTTGGTTCGAGTGATGGTCGAGTCAGGCTATCGATGGTATCCGCAATATACCGTCGAGGAGCAGTTTTGAGACTTCAACCAGAGCCAGTACCTTTGTACCGTTAGGATATATCCCTCTTATCCTGGAGCCACTGAGCCCCTTCACTATTCCTATGGACTTGGGGTCACTATTGAGATGTCTGTGCAGGATGCAGCTTACTCAATGATGACTATCATTCGAGCCAGGACTGCCTTGCTTCAGAACACCGATTTCCGCTACATGCCAGCCTCACTCCCTGGAGCACACGGGTACTATCAGGCTTTGTACTATGACTCTACACATGAGGAGTCACTACTCCACACCACTGCCGAGATGCTTGAGGATAAGGACCGCGAGAATCGGACCTTGCATATCGAGCTTTTCAACTCTCGTCCTGATCACTGGGCCACTTTGACTCGGTTTGCACCTGCGGTGTAGGCAAGATTCATGGACCTGAGGGACCTGTACATTGTGCCGTCTAGATTGCCAGATTGTATGGAGTAGCATGATGTAGGAGGCATCACCCCTCCTCGTGGTCCCCGTCTGCCTCCGTCTGTGGGACCAAGGCCACATCAGAGTCCCTATGGTCTGCAGGCTCCGCAGGACCGTCTGTTCCCAGATGATCATGTTCCACTTCCAGGCTTTGGTGGTGACTTTTATGAGGATTACTACGGAGCCGTCTGAGCTAGTAGTAGTTTCACTAGTACTGTAATAGTTGTATCCTCCACAATCTTGCGTGACTGTGGGATACGACTTGGTGTGTATCACGCTCCGAAGGTGTAGAAAAATAATGTATAGGAGCTTGGAATGCCTCCGATGAGATGTAATGTCTTTCACCGTAGTTGTACTCTAGCCTGGGCTTGTACTAAACTATATACGGTGTGTATGACCAATGGTATACCATGTCGTGCAACGAACATCTTAGCATTCCATGTTATCCATTACATTCTGCAATTCCTTGCCAAGTTTGTGCCATCCTTGTCTAAACCATTGTCTTGTTTTTCCTAGGATGGTCAACACCCGTAGCAACCCTGCTGCCCTGGAGCAGGGGGAAGCCAGTGCAACTAGGGGTGAAAATCTGCCTCACCTGCCTTCTCTGGCCGAAGTTATGCTGGAGGTAGAAAGAAACAAGCGTGAGACCAACCGCTTGCTGGAGCGGATTGAGCAGAACACTACACGTCAACAGTGAAATGACTTGGTGTCAATCAATGACTTTATCAAGTTGTACCCACCAAAGTTTAATCATTCCGTCGAGCCCCTCGACGCGGATGACTGGCTTCGCAGCATCACCCACAAGCTACATTCTGCCAACGTAGCCAAAGCTGATAAGGTTACCAATGCTACCTATCACCTCGAAGGCCCTGCTAGCCTTTGGTGGGAAAACTTTGAGGCTATGCGCCCGGTCGGCCAAATCACTACTTGGGCTGAATTCAGTGAGGCTTTCTGTGAGCATCATATCCCAGAAGGTCTCATAGATCGTAAGAGGGAAGAGTTCTACAATTTCACCCAATGCAGACTGACTATGGATGCATATAGTCGTGAATTTGGGAATCTGGCATGATATGCTCCTGAAGAGGTATCCACCGACGCTAAGAAGCAGGGAAGGTTCCGCAAGGGAGTTAGCCCCGAGCTTCGCCGCGATCTTCGTCTGCACGAGTGCACCTCCTTCTAGAAGTTGGTCAAAAAAGCCATCAGTGCTGAGACATGCCAGTCTGACTATGTCGCTTCACGCAAGCACTCTCGTGATTTTGGTTATTCATCCGGCTCTGGATCTCAGAAGCGCCGGGTGTGGATTCCAAGCACAGCGCTGCTACCCAGGTTCATTCTGAGGCCATCCTTTGAGGCGCCTCGCCCCAATCAGCAGTTTGCACCGCCTAAACCCTATGGTGGCCCCGCTGCTAATGCCGCTCCACGCCCCAATGTTGTGACATGTTTCAAGTGTGGAGAGCCGGGTCACTACAGCCGAGAGTGTCCCCAGAACAACAACCCCAATCAGTCTGGGAAGTCCGTTGGCCGTGGTAAGCCAGTGGGAAAGACCTTCTATGCCAAGCCAACCACCACTTCACGTGGCCATGTCAACTATGTCTCAGCTAAGGAGGCTCATGATGATCCTAACGTCGTCCTTGGTATGCTCCTTGTTAATTGCCATCTGGCATCTGTTCTTTTCGATACTGGAGCATCTCTTTCATTCATATCTGAGAGCTATGCTCGATTGCATAACACGACATTCTGTGACATTCCCACTACCATGGAAATTCAAACCCCTGGCTCTAGATGGCAAACCTCCAGAGTAAGCCATGGGAATGAAATTCTTGTCGATAGACTTGTCTTCCTTGCATCTTTAATAGCTCTCAAGTCCTCGGACATAAACATCATCTTGGGTATGGACTGGATGTCAGCTCATTATGCTAAGATTGATTGTGCCACTAGAACCGTTTAACTTACTCATCCATCGGGCAAGACAGTCAATGTTTTAACTCGAGTGGCCAAGCGCCAGCTTTACTCCCTAAATGCCAACCCCCTTCCAGACCTTGAAGATATTCCGGTAGTCCGAGACTTTCCGGATGTCGTTCCAGAAGAACTGCCAGGTGTTCCACCTGACAGGGATGTCGAGTTTCTGATAGACCTTGTTCCAGGAACCATCCCAATTTCTAGAAGACCTATAAGATGGCACCCTTAGAACTAGCCGAGCTTAAGAACCAACTCGATGAGTCCTTGAAAAAGGGTTTCATCCGTCCTAGTTCCTCCCCTTGGGCTTGCCCCGTCCTCTTCATCAAGAAGAAGGATGGAACGGATCAGATGGTTGCAGATTACCGACCTGTCAACTTGGTCACTATCAAGAACAAGTATCTGCTCCCCAGGATCAACGATCTGTGTGACCAGCTCGCTGGATCCTCAGTCTTTTCCAAGATGGATTTGAGGTTGGGCTACCATCAAATCAAAATCAGAAACGGGGACATTCCCGAAACGGCCTTTGTTACTCATTATGGCCAATACGAGTACACCGTTATGTCCTTCAGTTTAACCAATGCCCCAGCCACCTTCTCTCGGTTAATGAACTCGGTCTTCATGGAGTATTTGAATAAATTCGTCGTGGTATACCTCGATGATATACTCATCTACTCCAAGAATGAGGAGGAACATGCCGAACATCTAAGGCTGGTATTGACGAAACTTCGAGAGCATCGCCTTTATGTCAAATTCTCCAAGTGTGAATTTTGGTTGCCAAAAGTGACCTATCTAGGCCATGTAATCTCTGGTAAGGGTATTGCTGTCAATCCCGAGCGAGTTCAAGCCGTCCCTGATTGGACTCCACCTGAAACGGTCAAGCAAGTTCGGAGCTTCCTTGGCTTAGCGAGCTATTGCTGCCGCTTCGTCGAGAATTTCTCCAAGGTTACTAAACCTCTAACTGAACTCATAAAAAGTTCGAGTGGACCCCACAGTGCGAGTTCAGCTTTCAGGAACTGAAAAGACGCCTGACATCTGCTCCCCTACTGGTACCACCAGATTTCTTCAAGGACTTTATTATCTATTGCGACGCCTCGCAACAAGGACTAGGTTGCAAACTCATGCAAGATCGTCAGGTAATTGCCTATGCCTCACGGCAATTACATCCACATGAGGAAAACTATCCCACACATGATCTAGAGCTTGCAGCGGTAGTCCATGCACTTAAAACTTGGCAACATTACCTTCTCGGTAATCGTTGCGAGATCTTCACCGATCACCAAAGTTTGAAATATATCTTCACCCAACCGGGTTTGAATCTCAGGCAAAGACGTTGGGTCGAGTTGATCTCGGATTATGACTTAGGAATAACTTACACCCCGGGCAAAGCCAATATCATGGCTGATGCACTAAGTCGTAAATCTTATTGTAACAACCTGATGTTACAACAAAGTCAACCATTTCTCCATGAGGAATTTCGTAAGCTTAACCTTCACATTATTCCTCGAGGATTCCTATCCACCCTAGTGGCGAAACCTAACCTTAAGGATCAAATAATAGCTGCCCAGAAGCGTGATAAGGGCATATCCCGGATTAAGGAAAACATCGCTCGTGGAGTTGCTAAATGTTTTTCCATGGATGAGCGAGGTGTTGTTTTCTTTGAGAACTGCTTGGTGGTTCCCAAGAAACAACATCTACGTCAGTTGATTCTTAAGGAAGCTCATGATTCCCCTCTTACCATTCATCCCGGTAGTACTAAAATGTATCAAGACCTACGCTAGAGGTTTTGGTGGACTAGGATGAAGAGAGAAATTGCTCAATACATTGCTAGTTGCGACGTCTGTCGTCATGTTAAAGCAGAGCATCAACGGCCTGCTGGCACCCTTCAACCTTTGGCTATTCCTGAGTGGAAATGGGATAAAATCGGTATGGATTTCATTACTGGGTTTCCCAGGACCAAGAGAGGGAATAATGCCATCTTCGTCATGATCGATCATCTTTCCAAGGTGGCCCACTTTCTATGTGTTCGTGAGAGTATCACCGCTAGCTAGCTAGCTGATTTATACATCTCCCTAATAGTGTCTCTTCATGGTGTCCCATTGGAAATTAACTCAGACCATGGGAGTCTCTTCACCTCTCGATTTTGGGAAAGTTTCCAAAATGCTATGGGAACTCGTCTCTCTTTTAGCACCGCCTTCCACCCCCAATCAAGTGGTCAAGTAGAGCGAGTAAATCAAATTCTGGAAGATATGCTCCGAGCTTCTCTCATCTCATTCGGGATGGATTGGGAGAAATGCCTTCCATTCGCGGAGTTCGCTTATAACAATAGTTATCAAGCTAGCTTGGGCAAAGCTCCTTTCGAAGTTCTCTATGGACGAAAATGTCGAACGCCTCTTAACTGGTCAGAAACCGGGGAAAGACAACTCTTTGGCCCGGATATGATCCAGGAAGCAGAAGAGCAAGTTCGCGTTATTCGTGAGAAATTGAAAACAGCCCAATCTCGTCAAAAGAGCCAATATGACTGTAAACATAAGCTCATGACTTATGAAGTCGGTGAGAAGGCTTACCTTCGGGTCACTCCGTTAAAGGGAACCCATCGATTAGGTATCAAAGGAAAATTGGCTCCTCGTTACATTGGACCCTTCCGCATTCTTGCCAAACAAGGAGAAGTTGCCTACCAATTGGAACTACCTCCACATCTTTCTAGAGTTCACGATGTCTTCCACATCTCTCAACTCGGGTGTTGCTTCGCGGATCCTATCCGTGGAGTGGACCATGAAACACTTGATCTACAAGATAATCTCACTTATCGGGAATATCTCGTTTGTATCCTTGATCAAGCCGAGTGTACCACTCGATGCCATAACATCAAGTTTCTCAAGGTTCAATGGTCACACCATTCCGAAAAGGAAGCCACTTGGGAAAGGGAGGATCGTCTTCGACTCGAGTACCCCACCTTCTTCCCAACGGATTCTAAATCTCGGGACGAGATTCTTTTGAGTAGGGGTGAGTTGTCACACCCTAGCTAGTTAATGCATTACAGTGTTGCATCATGTTTAAATTTCCAGAAAACTAAAATGGGGATGACAGAAACCCTAGCACCCCCCTGGAACAAGTAGGGTTTACTAAAAACATTTTCAATGAACCTGAAATGCCCCTCTAAAAAGTCCACCCTTTTTGTGTTGGGTTAAAACCTTTGACAAAAATGGTGCACACTTTTCTAGGACATCTTAGGGTCATTGGATTAATCCATATAGTATTTGCATTTGGGCATTTAAATGCTATAAAATAATTTAAATGCCCAAATAATCCTGAAAGTAATTTTAGGATGTTGAGAATATTTTCAAATGTGCCTCTGATTATTTCCAGGGTTTTTCTAAATGAAATAGTATTTTTACTATTTCAAAACACAAACCAGAATAAATAAAAACAGAAAAAGAGAGAGAAAGGGACTAACCTGGCTAAACCCCCAGCCGGCCCACCTGGCGGCCCAGCACTGTGCTGGCCCATGGCCAGTCAGCTGCTTCCTCTCGCCAGGCAGGCAGGCAGGGAGGTGAGGCCGGCGTGCCTGGGCTCGCCACGGCGCCACCTGCTTGCCGCCCGCGCCCCTGGACGTCTAGACGACCTCCACGTTATCGCCCCGACCCCGCAGACCCCTCCATTCACCCCCAACGCCTCTCCCTCGCCCTCTCCCACCATGGCCGATGCCCCTGCCGCCGCACCGTCGCTGTAGCCGCGCCCTCCGTCATCCTCGCGCCGCGCCATCGTGTCCACGAGCTCCACCGTCGTCGACTATGTCGAGCAGGCCGAGCCCGAAGCGCTCACCCGCTCTGGAAGCGCCCCGACCTCGTCCTTCCCAACTCCGGCCACCGGAGATCCCCATCACCATCCCTGCCGCATCAGCTCGCCCCCGACCTCGCCGACTACCTCGTCGTGACCCCTGTGAGATCAGCCATCTCCCCATCCTCTCTGTTTCCTCTTTTGCACTCCGTAGCGACTGCACCATGCTCACCCGCACGCGCCACCGCCCGCGCTCGTCACCGGCGATGCTCCGGTGACCATTTGGTCCTAGGCATGCGCCCAACACGCTCCCCGCATCGCGTAGAACCCCCGTAGCACCTCGCCGCGTTCATTTGCGCACCACATCCCCGTCCCCACCTGAACCCGAGCTTCGGCCGCTGCCAAGCTCGTCGCCGGCGCCACTCCGGCCGCGCCACCACCACGGTTGGATGCAGACGAGCGTTCGCGTCCCCTAGCTGTGCTCCGCGCGCCAAACGGCGCCTTATAGGTGAATCCCGCGTTGCTCCACCGTGTCTGGCCTCGCCGGCGGCTAAATGCCGGCGAGTTTGACCATGTTTGACCCTGTGCGGGCCCAGGTTGACCTCCCCTGAGTCACTGACATGTGGTCCATGCCCCTATCTAATGAGAATTAGTTTAGTTAAAAATAATTATTTTAGTTAATAGGTTGACTCACTGACATGTCGGCCCAGGGCCTAACTCACCTAGTTTAGTGCTAACGAAACACTAACTAACTCTGTTAGTTAGTTGTTACACTGACAGATGGGGCCCACCGGTCAGGTTTGACCTGGGCTGGCGCCTTTGACTCGCTGACGTCACACTGACGTCAGGCTGACGCAGCAAATCCTTTTCTGGATTTATTCTTATATAGGAAATTTCAGAAAATAACCAAACCTTCTAAAATTCATAACTTTTAATCTATAACTCCAAATGCAAATATTTATATATGGAATTTGATCACAAAAATTCAATCTTTCCATATGTAATGGTTTCATGCATGACAAAACACTTTAACCTTGCTGTTTAGGTGGAACAAGTTAAAACACTTATAATGCTTAATAACATAAGCTCCCATTTGAATCTTTGATTCAAATGGACCCAATTCAACTTGTTTCACATTGCATTAGGCAGGACACATCATATTGCCCTGTCATAGCATGCATCATATTGTTGCATATTGCCATGTGATGATTGTATTCTGTGGTGTCTTTCGTGGTAGGTTCTGCCTCTGAGGATATCTCCGAGTATCCAACTGAAGGGCAGTACCCTACTACTACTCCATCAGGCAAGCAGCCCCATTGATCATATCGATACAATCCCATGTTCTCGCTTCTGCTCTCACTTACTGCATTAAGACAACAACGTCTCAAACTGCTGTGTGCTGCGGTAGTTGAACCCTTATCCTCTGCATGACCTGTCATTGCCACATTAACTAGATGAAACCCACTAGCATGTGTAGGAGTTGATTGAGCCATGTATGTGTTTCCTACCTTGCTATGCCTGCTATGCTTAGAGTTGTGTTAGGTCTGGTTCATCTGGGTGATGGGCTAGAGTGAAATGTTTATGTCGGTCATGTGAGGGATGTGTTGAACATGTTTTGGTAAAGGTATCGATGAGAGGCCATGTAGGAGTACATGGTGGGTTGTTTCATTGAGCCCGTGCGTAGGGCTAACATTAGGGGTGGGGTATGATACGGTAGATACACTATGGCCGGGTATGCCGGGCGCCCGTTTGGCGTCTCGGGACCCTGCACACATCATTTGGGGCCGTTGAGGACACCCCGGCCGGATTTCCTTGCGGATGGAACCCAAATAGGCGATAAACCTGGATTAGAGACTTGTGCGGTTAGTCAGGTGATGGTCTACACCCACGTCGGCTTTCACTTGAAGTTTGCCGAGCACATGTCGTGTGCAGACGGTAAGTGGTGGAAACATGTGTGACGAAGTGCACCCCTGCAGGGTATAAAACTATTCGAATAGCCGCGTCCACGGTAAAGGACTACTTGGTTGCCTATATAGTTCATAGACAAGTTAATGGTTACTACTAAAAGACTCAAGATAAGTGTGAGTACCGAGGATGGCCCTCTCATAGGATGACGAGGGAGGATCCCCGGTGGAGTATTGTGTTGGTGATTAGTGGACTCGTGTGCGAAAAACTATTTTACAGTGGTGTCTCGTAGGATAGCTTAGCCAAGAGTCAAAGCTGGCTTGCTGCAATAACTCCACCACCTTCTTGAGAATGAGCATGTATAGTAGGTTCTGTTGTAAGACTTGCTGAGTACCTTTGTACTCATGTTGCTTTAATTACTATTTTCAAATGACAACACCGCCCCCTCCGATGGGTTTTATGTAGACCTCGACGTCGATGAGTAACTTGCCACCCAGGTGGTGATTCTGGCCATGGAGGGCCCTATGTAGATAGACATGCTTCAACAAGCCTTCTTTCCTTCTGGTGTCTGTACTCAGACTATGTGCTTCCGCATGTGCTTGTATGCTTGTATGCTTGTATGACTTGAGTGTCGGGTCATGTGACCCCTACCTGTATGAACATGTTATGTATGGCTCTCTGGAGCCTTTAAATAAAGTACTCGAGTTGTAGAGTTTTGTTGTGATGCCATGTTGTATTTATACATATCGAGCATATTGTGTGTATGATTGAAATGCTTGGTATGTGTGGGATCCGACAATCTAGTTGTTTATCCTTAGTAGCCTCTCTTATGGTGAAATGTAGTCTAGTGATCCTTGAGCCATTGTAGTCCGCTACAGCCCGGTTCACCGGAGTCCTGCTAGCCCAGCACTACTGCTCAGGACACTTGACTGGCCGTCATGTGTTTCACTTCGTTCCTATGTCTGTCCCTTTGGGGAAATGTCACGCGGTGACATCCAGAGTCCTCCCTAGCCTGCTACAGCCCGGGTTTCCCGGAGTCCTGTTAGCGCAATGCTACAGCCCAGATTCACACGCTGTTGACCGACATGCTCGATGTGATTCATGTATGCCTGTCCCCATATGTCTGTGCCGCTTTGGGTTCCCGACTAGCCATGTCGGCCTGGGTTCTCTGTCATATGGATGCTAGCGACACTATCATATACGTGAGCCAAAAGGCGCAAACGGTCCCGGGCCATGGTAAGGCGACACCCGTGGGGATACCGTGCGTGAGGCCGCAACGTGATATGAGGTGTTACCGGCTAGATCGATGTGACTTGGAATCGGGGTCCTGACGGGCGGTAACATTTTTTCACGAAATACAAAGGCCCTTTCGGTGGGTCCCTAATGTCAGGTGGAGGAATCATTATTTTGCGTGTAATAAGGAGGCATTTCCTTGCGTGCGGCCGTGGACCCAGCTATCGTCCACTCCACGTACAGTCCACTTCAGATGCATGTCGGTCATTGACCATGTTGACCAGGCCGCGCCGAGAGCACCAGGGCGGTGGACGACAGTGAGGCCTAGGAAGGGAACGACAAAGAGGCAGGGAAGACTCGGCAGTTGTTTCCCACGCGGAGGGGAGTATGACTGTACAAGGCTTTACTGGTTCGTCTGCTGTTGCCGGAGAATAACAGCAGGTGTGGGTGAGTAGAGGGATGTCTAGGCTAGCGATGGGAGTACAGTGGGGCGGTGAGGCCTGCGCGGCAGCGGAGCCGGCCGCGGGGAGGAGGGAGCAGACAGTCCCGCCGGCGCTTGCTTGAGCGGCTGGAGCAGGAAGAGCAGCGATTGAAGAAGCACGACGGTCGTTGGATGGCCATCCAACAGTCATTGCTTGTGCGTCAACCTCTTTTTAGGAAAGCCCCAAATCTGTGGAAAATAGCATATGACCCATCTGCCATTATTTCTAATAATTTAACGCCCATTTGCTAATTATTAAGGTTTTTTTGGAGCCCATTTTCTTGGCTAGCCGAATGAAAGCTATCCTCGTCTTGAAAGATTTGCAGCCCAACAGGCCTGACAAAGCGACTTACTTGGCAAATCACAAAAAAACTGGGCTGTGGCCATGGACCCAGCTGTCAGCCTCTCCACGTACAGTGCTCTTCCGATGGAATGTCGTTGACCACGTTGACCACGCCGCGCCAAGAGCACCAAGGCGATGGACGATGGCGAGGCCTAGGAAGGGGACGACGTGGAGCCTGGGAAGACGTGACAGTGGATGCCCACGCGGAGAGGAGTACAAGGGTTCACTGGTTCGGCTGCGGTGTGAGGCTGCCGTCGCCGTAGGGCCTGGCTAGCGGTGGGAGTAGTAGGGGCGATGAGGCCTCAATGGCAGCACAGTCGGCCACTGGACGCAGGAGCATGCGATCTCCCCGGTGCTGGTTTGGGCGGCTGGTGCAAGAAGAGCAGCGATTGAAGAAGCAGCAGGACCGTTCGATTCAAATCCAACGGTTATTACTGCTAGAATCGTTTGTTGACTAAGTTGACAAGCCCTGCGTACGCGTCAACTTAGTAGGCCCACAAGTCAGCCTCCCAACCGGTGCGCCCCAGATGTCAGTGGGAGGAATCATTTTTTTGTGTAATAAGGAGGCAGTTGATTGCGTGCGACCAGGTCAGCGGAAGGAGTAGGGTGGGCCGGGGAAGCCTATGCGGCATCATAGCGGGCCACAAGAGGAGGGAGCAGGCAGTCCCGCCGGTGCTAGTTTAGGCGGCTGGAGCAGGGAGATCAGAGATTGAAGAAGCACGTCGGCCGTTGGATGGACATCCAACAGTCACTACTGCTAGAATCGTGTGTTCACTGACAAAGCCTTGTGTAAACAAGTCAGCCTCAAAATCTGTGGCGTGTACAGCCCATTTGCTATTATTTTTATAATTTTTACTCATTTTCTAATTCATATGGAATTTATTTCAGCCTGTTTTCCATTTTTGGAATTGCTGGCCATTTTCTGGTCAGTACCAGGGTCAAAAAATTAACTAAATATGTGGGAAATTTTGAAAATTCACAAATTCTTACTGGGGGACGAAATATTCTTAATAAAAAAATTAATAGCCATACTAAAACAAATTTAAAAATAAATTAGTACTATGTCATGTTAAATCCAATGAAATATGTATAAGAAATCAGTGAAGAACAAAAAAAGAAACTTATATCCCATTTGCTATAATTTTTTTGGAATTTTCAACCCCTTTTGATATTACTTTTAACAGACATTGACCATACTCTTAAGCCAGGCCGGAATGCATCCCTCCTCGTCTTGAAAGATTTGCAGCCCAGTAATTTGGAGAAAACAAATAGGCCTAGCTTGGGTATTCTTCAAAAAGAAATACTGGGCTACCTATTTTCCCAAAGAACTGGTGCATGAGCGTTTAGCTTTATTTATTTATTTATTTACTTATTTATGTTTAGGGGACCATGAGCATGTACCTGGGCCGAATTCATGTGAGAGCCTCCCTTCCAGTTAATTATGGGCTTCTCTATTGGGCCTTCATCAGTGGGCTGCATGTTATCAACAAGTGGAAAATGTGTTCCGTACGAAAAATAGTATGTGCTACGTACGGTACTGGGCACTAAAGGATCGAACCATGCAACGACTTCCAAAACATTGTGTTTGTCGTTCTAACAACACATTTATTCAACCAACAGACGAAATATACTATTGATTGTACATTGAAAATAGCAGCAGCAACAACCAAGGCTGGGGGTGCACCAGAAGCAGTAAGCAGGCCAGAAGAGTGAAGACGCAGCTCTCTCTTCCAAACCAAACATCAGCCATCATTACAAAAGGGCTACCAAAAAAGAACAAGTGTATGCATCAAACTAAATAAAGATCCTACTACACCAAGTGTACGCATCTAACTAACTGGCTCAGTTAGATGTTACTATTTATTAAGCTGTGGAGATTGGCTAACGGCTTGAACCAGATGGGTGCCTGACAGGGGAAACTCCAGCCAGCAGGTCGAAGTCTGATACTTGCGACCCTCTCTCCTACTTTGGGCCGCAAAGCATGGCGGCACATATCAGGGTATGGTGCATGCAGAGACGCATGGTACGTTGTGTACACACAGTTTGGCCTGATGAATGAAACCGCGATGCCATCATGATCCTTGCCGTCAGTTATCTCCTGGTTAATCGGATAATTCAGTACGACAAACAAAGATCGTGTACCAAGGCTACTTACCAGCCTCCAGTCAAAAATTCCTGAAGGCCCAGAGAAGCTGGGATCCTTCTCAAAGACCTTGCAGTGACTGTGATTGTATTCCACGAAACAACACATCCGGTACGTGCGAACGATCATCAATCTTTCGCCGTCGTCTGATCGAGCCAGGAACCACCTGCAACTGCCATGTCACTTTTCTTTGAAAGGTTATGGGATTAGGAAGGGTAGGGACACCAGGTGGCCTACAACATCATATCAAGTTGGAGTCAAATAAAAAAGGGCTCTTGATTTAGTCAATCTTAAGAACAGCATGTTATGAGCATGAATATTTTTTCAGCAAATGTTGACAGTAATATAAGCAAGCCATCATGATATTATAGGAAAGTAACATACTGCTGTAACAGCCGTTTGTAGTGATGACTGGAGTAGGCCAGCAATACGTCCAGCCATAGAAGGAGTCGACAGCGTAAATGAAGCCCTTGTGTTCAATGGCATCAGAGAACCATGGAGGATGTATGATCCTGCGATGGACGTGCAGATTTATCCACTTACCGTAGTGACCTGTCAGATAGGCAAGACCGCGGTTGAAGAATGCAATTAGCCTAAAGTCTTTATAATTCGTAGATCTTGTGGGCACTTGGAAGATTACAACCTTGAGCAAATCAAACTTGGTATCATGTTGGCTACTGTAAGATTCTGAGTATTCTGGGCCGCGGTGCCAAAGCAGTGCAGTGTTAATCGAAGGAAGGGGGATCAATCGCCGGGTGTATACCTCCACGAGAATCCAGCTGCCGCGACCGTCGACGAGCACCATCCAAGACGTGTTCATGCCGACCCAGTACATACCGTTAATGTAGTTGAGGCTGACGGGGATCGGATCACAGTCAAGGGGGTTGATGCTCGCCACCCTACGATCGTTATGCTGCGTGACACGCCGTTTCTGAAGATCAGGCGGCATCAGCAAGCAAGGAGCTGGCTTACAAAGCTCCGACCTGAGGGCTTTGAGTAAACGGTATATCCCCGACGAGCACGCGGCGAGCGGCATGGTACTCAGATTGTCCACACGCGAAACAATGAGCTTGATTACCTTTGTGGGGAGCAAATTCCAGCCACTCTTTCGGCGGAAGTTGCTCGGTTCTGCCATTGTTAGTGCTTGGGTTTCGGACGAGGGGGGAGGCGCCTTAGCGGGGATGGAAGATTGGACGAGATTGTGTGCGGACAAAGATGGAGAAGCGAATATGTGATGCGGGAAGTGGACAGGTGATGATGACTACAGCATGCCGCTTGACTTACAAGACACATACCAGCAGCGTAGGGTCATGTCGATGCCAGACAACTTGCTTGAGTGATCACAGTACTGGTACTCCCTACAGTGCTATGCCCTAACTTGATTGAGTAGAGTAGTAGAGTAGGACCCTGCTCTACTACTAGCACCGGAGGAGTAGTATATTCTAATCTAAAATAGTTACAAACTTCAATGCCCGAGCGTGGAACAACTACGAACCGTGCTCAAAGACCGTGTCTACGTGGTGTTTGGACATGGGCGACAACCTCAATGCCAACGATGCTGCTCCCGTTGCACCGTATGTGTTTCTGTCCTTCCTGTTCGAACTCCAAGGAGGTTCACCTGGACATACGCATTATTGAGTTAAATGTTGATCATTAGTCTTCGCTCAATGTAATCCGCTGTCTAAGCATGTGGAGACTTCCATGCAGGATCTTGCTCTATTGGAGTATCGCACATGAATAAAAGTGTACCCGTTTATGGTTTAGTCTGGAATCTTCCATGTATGAAGTTTTACTACAGTACTGGTGAAAGACTTACGATGAACCATTTCTTACATCTCCACTGCCCGCTTGCAAGTCATCCTGATTTAATCCCTCCGTCTAGGTGTATAAGGGCATGGTTAATATTACTTAATAGTATAGCCAAGTGTTGACTATAAGAAAGTGCCATGTCATTTGTAGCCAACATGTATAACAATCGATACTCAAAAACTAATTCTTAAAGATCATTTCTTGCAAAGCACAATAAGTGTTATTTCTTCACAAGTTTTGGATGCAGGTTGAACAGTTGAACGGTTTTGTTTGCAAAAGATACCTTTTTATCTATTTCACCCGGATGTTTGTGAGCTCTAGAGATGAAATAATATCCGAAGAAACCTATCGATACCCATTACACATGAGATGACCCCCACATCCTTTGTCAAAATAAACAACTCCCCGATCAATGCATTTCACTCTTCGGTGCAACGCACCGGCACCTTACTACTCCCTTCGGTCCTTTTTAGTCTGTGTTTAAGAAAAATCCATTTTCCCGCAATGCTCTGTGTATTAGCGTGTTGGGGATGTTCTTTCCAACTTTACCCCTCTTTTATGTTCGCTCGCACGCATGCATGCAGTTACTCCCATCTCTCTCTCCCATGCATGTCATCCGCGCCTTCCCAAGGCAACCAGCTGCCTACCTCTTACTCTCCTCCCCAGTCCCCACCGGTCCCATCTCACCTTCCCATTCTCCCATCTCTTCTACATCCCGTACATCTCCATGGATGAAATGCACCCATCGTGGTTGTGGTAGGATAGACAACCCTAGTGAGACCATGGATGAAAGCTTGCTTGACGTGGACGATATCGAGCTCGCGTACCAAAGCGTGCTCCCGCTCGTGGACGACGACGCACTTGTGGAAGATGGGGCGCTAACTGACGACAACGTGTTGCAGCTAGGTGATGTGTTCCAGGTGTGCGGCGCGCCCACGGACGGCGTCGCACTCGTGCAAGGAGGCGCGCTCGCAGACTGCAGCATGCACCTGGATGACGGTGGCGTCCACGCGGTTGAGCATATTGTACGGGTGCTGGTCGAGCTGCTAATCTATGGCGGGCTGTACAGTTTAGGAGGGAGTTGAAAATTTTGGCGGAAAGATTTCATCTGCCAAAATTAAATGAATTGTTTTGGCTCCAATTCCACCAGTATCAAGCAACGATGTTGTTCTTCTTGCCTCAGCGTTCTTCATGCTCAAATGCCATGCAATGGGTGAGAGATTGGAGCGGATGCTAAGAAGATTTTGCACAGAGAGAGAGACAGAGAGAGAGAGAGAGACGCATGCGCCTGCATGTAGAGATTGAGCAGAGAGAGGGAACCCGCATGCATGCAGAGAGGTGGACAAAGGAGAAAGTGGGCGCCAGAATACAGGGTGTCGAGCCAATCGTTCCATGCGCACAATAACTACCCAACGTCCCTTCTGTAGCAAACCAGGGGCAAAACAGTCCGATTTTTGCCACTCTCTCCTCTCCTTGGTATGCGGGCTGAGCATAGAACGCAAAGAAAAAAGGACCGGAGGGAGTACTCTAGATTAGTATGACCAAAAATTGAACTAACATTATATATAGTACGATAAATGTTGATGCATGTCACCTAAAATTATATCATTCAAAACTATGTTTAAATACGAATCCAACGATATAGTTTTTGTTAACATGCACTAACATTTTGTCAGTTAAATCTTCAGTAAAATTCAATGGGGGACTAATAAACCAAGAACGGTGTAGTACAAGTGTAGAGGGCGGCGCTGCACGGGAGTCTCACCTCTCACCCCGCTCGTGGCGCGGCTGTAAAGCCGACATATCACAAAACCCAACCACTCCCAGTAATAAGTGGCCTGGTAAAATAAACGGACAAGCAACCATCACATCCCTCCGTCTTTTTTGCATTTCATCTCTCTGCATTTACTTTCTCTGGTTCATCTCGCACACTCGATCCCTAGCAACTACTCCTAGGGCCAGTTCTTTTGGCACCTTCCCCAGCTTTTCCCACAAGGCGCCTCACTCATTTATTTGGGCTTCTAAAGTACTACTCCGTCCTGGTTTATTCCTCACCATTGTAATTTGTGCTAAATTTTGACCAAAGATTTAACTGGTTTATTCCTCACCATTGTAATCCCTCCGTCTAGGTGTGCAAGTCATCTTACAAAAACCAAATAATCCCAAAACACTTAGGCACGGTGCATTAACTTCTACCTCGTTTCTTGTTTCTTGACATATCAACCAATAAGAGATAAAGAGTGTGTGTGCTTTTAATGACTTGAGATATCAAACATGACATGCAGTGGTTAGTTCATTGCATGCAATACTATTAATTAGCAAATAAACATTAATGTTTCTCATTTTCTCCTCCTCCTTGGTCATGGTGCACAGCCTAAGATGGCTTACTCACTTAGACGGATGGAGTAGTGCATGTGACATGCACTAACATTTGGGAATTTGCATGCCTTTCCAACCAGTGAGATACTCCGTACAAAGTACAACAGAGAAATAACCACAGAGAAGGAAGCTAAAAGTAAACAATCAAACAAGCATTTTTGCATTTGTTTTGCATTGAATCGTTTCACAAGCTTGACTAGTGTTGTTTTTCTACTTTTACAAAAACCGCATCGTAATGTTAAAACGTGCATTTGCACGTACATAAGTAATAGTAGTACTCCCTCCGTCTAGGTGTATAAGTCTTCCCTCCTTCTTGGTCATGGTGCACAACCAAAGATGACTTATTGACTTGGACGGAGGGAGTAGCACAGTCTGCAAGCATATATCGAGAGAGACGTGTAGTGAGATAGTATATAGTAAAGTTTGTGCTATATGCACATACTTGCAAAATGCGTACGAATACACAAGGTTTCCAAACTTTCCCTTTTACATACTTAATTAAGGACGCTAAAAATTCCTGAACGTTCGGGATTTATCATTTGCGTCCCAAAACTAATGAGATCGCCTTACGAAACAAAAATTATACTCCTCCTAAAAGCCACGACGCTCGCAGGAGCGCTTGCGGCGCGCCACGAGTGCCCTGGTGCGCGACCGTTTCCCAGCGCACCGACACACCGCCTCTTCCTCAGCCTCGCAACTCGCGAGGTGCTGATTGGCGGCTTGCCAGCGGGCGAGCGCGATCTCACCGGTGTGGTGATCCGGCGCCAATAGGTACTCCTCCTTGCTGGAAGCGTGCACCCGGTCCACGTACCGCCAAGTGTAGATGAGGAGCTTGGGCCCGACTGCACTCAGGGCGTCGGCACGGGCGTCCTCCGCCACCCTCACGTCCCTCGCACGAGCCTTCTGCCAAAGAGCCAATCACCCGACTCTCTCGGACGCGACAGAGGCCTCCCAGGCAGCTTATTCCACGCTGCGCTTCTCTTCCTTGGCCTTCTTCTCCGCCTCTATTATGGCGCGCTCTGCTGGAGGCAAAGCCTCCCACAAGGCGACATCCATTTCTTTCCAAAGCTCCTCAAGTCTAGAGGGCTCGGCGGGCGGCGCGGCGTTCTCCTCATAGCGGGGAACCGACGTGTCCTCCGGCGCGCGTGTTGGCGAGGTTGGGAATGCCGATGCGTCCATCTCGACGCGTCGTGGCGAGGAGCGGAACACCGACGCGTCCTCCTCGACTAGTGGCGGCGAGGAATGGAACAGCGATGCGTCGCGTCGCGGCGAGGAGCGGAACATCGACGCGTCCTCCTCGACTAGTGGCGGCGAGGAACGGAATCGTGACGCGTCGCGTAGCGGCGAGGAGCGGAACACCTACGCGTCCTCCTCGACTAGTGGCGGCGAGGAACGGAACGGAGACGTGTGACCGTCCTCGCGGTGCAGCGAGGGGCTCCTAGGGCTTGGGAGGGGCAATGCCATGGTGGTCGACGTGAGAGGGAGGGGGAGGAGATAGCGATGAACGTGAACGTGAGAGGAAGGAGATAGTGATGTCGTGGGAGGCACATTATTTATATCGAGCAATGGCACTCCTACGTAAGATATGGACTGAGCTGCACTGACTTAACTGCAGGTCCAGTTGCGTCACTGACATGTGGGCCAGACCCCTGTTGGGCCCATATGTCAGTGACCCAATGCACCTGCAATTAAGTAACAGCTACGTGGGCATATTTGTTGGAGTAAATTATGGGGGAGCGAAGGGGTGGAAATATTGCTGGTCACAACGGATTGGACGAGCGTGGGGGGAGGAGAGTCATGCATGCAGATTTTTTTCACACGGGGTGGAGTGGTGGGACTGCCGGAGGGAGAAGGAGAGTTTGGCAGGCATATTGGTTCCACACATGGAGAGCAAAATATTTGGAGACGAACGGGCTTCCTGCATGTATGGGGAACGGTGCATAATAAGTCATCTTGCATGTCGGGCTAGGTATAGTCTCAAGTCATTAAAAACATACACGCCCCACACATGTTCATATTTCAAGGTGCACTAAATTATTGCATGCGATGATTAAGGCTGGCAATAATGGTGGTATCTTAGCTGGTATCATGCACACGGGAATAGCAAACATGCTGATGTGGCAAAGAATTAAAGAAGAGAGGGGGGTTAGTGGGGGTTAGAGTAACTAGTGTTCATGCATGAATCTCGTTTTCCATTCACATTTTACAAGTAAAATTCGTGGACAAACTTTGACCCAAAGTACGATGGGGACTAGTAAACCAGAATGGAGGTAGTAGTTTTTTAATCAAAGAAGGGTTTCCCCTTCCAATTTTCATTACTGAAAACCAGCATCTAAATCTAAACCATAGTATTTGCCCTAGAACTACCAGGTTCAACATCTCGCAACATAAACCTATACAACCTCCATCGCAAAAAAAATCATACAACCATACGCCAAGGAGGTACGTAGTACTATGAATTCCATTTTCGCTCCATACCAATCGTTCTAAAAACTACTTACTACTTATAACGCGCCATTGAAAATTGGAACTCTTAACCCCGCTAAAAAATGATATTTTAAACGTGGCTACTCGATCTGTGGCAACTGGCGAGCCACCGCGCTCCAAGTCGTTCAACTGTGGTCCCGACCATCAACTCCTACGGATCAAATTATCACGCGAGCTGACTATTCCTACAAAGGTGCTCCACCACATACCCGGTACCCGCGAATGCAGCAATCATGCACCTAGAGTTTTAGGGTTTATTTGTTAACGTCGCCTTTACGTGACACTCGTGTTTGCGAGACAGCGAGAGGCTAACTGCATGTGTGCGCCTCTTCTCTTCGTATATGTACTCCACCGTTTGTCTGGTGTCCAAAAAATTATAATAACTACTAGCAATGTGCCAATGCGTTGCCACACGATCAAAGTAGATTAATAGATATTCACCGATTTGATAGAAAAAAGTCTAGTTTTGAAATATGTATATCAGTAAAAATATGTTATGTTTCACTCAAATTATATTCCTTTGGCGGTTTTGATGAGATAAGGGAGGAATGTTGTTGGTTTCAAGATTCGAGAAGTGGTATATGTCTAATTTCTACTCTTACTAGCAAGATGCACGTGCGTTGCACGGAACATCAAGATCTTGTGGGAGAAAAGGATGAACGAGGGAAGGCCTTATCTGCAAATGTGGTGAAGAGTGCGGGTAAATTGCCATATTTTCCTTCCTATCTGTCAGATATAAATCAAATGACCTACATTGCAGGATGGCAGGCCCACCATCATCACCAACTCTAGTTTTATCCCTACTCTTATAAAAAGCATTGTCGGTGATGATCGTGTGCCTGCCATCCTGCAATATAGGCCGCCCGATCTATATCTGACGGATAGGATGGAAACTATGGCAATTTTGCAAAAAGATACCCACACCCCTCTCCACATTTGCAAATAAGGCCTTCCCTCGTTCATCCTTTTCCCCCACAAGATAAACTACTCATACAAATGCATCTTGATGTTCCGTGCAACGCATGGGCATCTTGCTAGTTGTTGCAAAAAGCCCATGTGTGTGTGAGAGAGAGGGAGAGTGGAGGAGTACAGGGTGCATGTGTGACAAAGACATAAGGAGTGTGTGTGCGATAGGTATCAGCTTAAAATGAGGCGATAGTGTGTGTGTGTGTGTGTGTGTGCACGATCGAGAGGGCGTGTCTCAAGAAGGGAAGAAAAATCTACATAGATACAAGGAGCGGGAGAGAGACATGTATGCGATGGTGGAAGCACGAGTGTGCGGGTGTATAAACCTATCAAGAGGCTAGCTAGTTGATAAATGTTTGTGAGAGAAATAAGAGTCGGGGTGCGAAAGCAAGAGTTTTGTGTGTGTGTGAGAGAGAGACGGTAGTCGGGAAGGGCAGTGGAAGCAGGAGTTGTGTGTGTGTCTATGAGAGAGAGAGAGAGGAGACGGTAGTCGGGGTTGTCTAATCGGTAAACAAATGAATAATTTCAGTCTAGGATGGAGACGAAAAGGAGACCGCAACAAATGTTGTGTCTACAGGAGAGAAAGAGAGTAATTTTAGTGGTATGAGTCATATGTAGAGACATATAGGGTATACGAGAGAATCCCATAGAGAGAAAGACAAAGTGAAAGACGAGTGGCGACTATGTGTGTGGCGGTGAAAAAGAAAGCTTAGGTACCGAGTGATACCAGAGAACAGTAGAGACGTGAGAGATAATGAAAACAGTGTAATGTATAATGATAGGGAGAGTGTGACACTTCTCAAGGGAGACGTCGAGAGACCATGTTTGCGAGGATAGGAGAAACATGAAGTGAGCGTGCGGGTGAGCTGGAGAAAAGAGAGTGATAGCTACCTGAAGGAGTACCTGAAGGAGCATGCATGCGAGAGAGATGGGTGTGAAAGGAGTGAAAAAAAGGGATCAAATATTTGAATTCGAGATGATGATATATGTAATCCATGCTCGAACCAAAATTAATCTATCAAATATGCATACTCATATGAATTCACGCACATCAATGTTATTTAATATGCAGATATTACTGATCCATACATTTTAGTAGAACATAATTTGGTTAAATTTTTTCGAATTCAACCTTAAGATTTCGAGATGGTTGTACTTGTAAATCATATTATACATATAAAGGAGTAGAATTCTTTGTTGTGCTTTTGAAAGTATATATAAAAATGATGTATATAGAATGCAATTCCAATTGAAAATGGATCCCGCCCGAAAAAAATAGAATACAAACAGGATTCAAATTGATTTGGCACGGTAAACATGCACTCTGCAAAATTTACAAAGCGGGGAAAGTCGCAGTAACCGCCCGAAACCAAAATCTGCGAGATGGAAATCACTACTGCCTATCCCTGCCACGCAAAGCCTATCTGCTGGATTTCTATAGGTTTAGATAGGGGTAGGTTTGTAATTTCACCCAAACGTGACGTAACCGCCTCTCAGCTGGATTCATACACGGTGGGCACCAAAACACAGTGTGTCCTCGGCCGAAATCGACTCCCTCCCCGATTCATATTCATACACGGTGGGCGCCAATAACAAACTCTCGTCGGCAAATATTCGGTGTATGCGAGATTACCGTCCTATCTCCAACCGACTAATGTTGTTGTGATGTAGTAGAAATTTGAAACGGGGGCTAAGTTTGTAAATTTCCTCGCATTTGAGACAAGCGCGCCCTGAATACATGGTTCCCCCCTTCCTCTCTACCTCCCTTTTCCCCATTCGTACTCCATGGGCGCCAAAACACCCTCTTCACCCCACCCTCCTCCGTCCGCTGCCGTCCGCCACCCCATCCACCGCCGTCCTCCTCCACCATGCCGGAGATGATACCTCGACGCCACCGTCCATTACAAGAGATCGACCTCTCTCATCCACGGCTTCGGACCGGGATCCTTGCATCCCGTCCTCTCGCTTCATCCCCGCCGTCGTCCACCTTGCCGGCGCCGCTCCTACGACCGTCTTGTCCACCACGCCCCACCGCCACCGTCTACCCTCCTAGATCTCCTTCCATGCTTCCGACAGCCATCGCTACCGCAGCACCATCAAATTCTCAGCAGATGCATACACGGCGCCGCACCAGAGGCGGTTCTCTTTTGTTTCTGCTCAACTTATTTATCGCAGCAAGAAAATAGATCACCACTGCTTTACTCTGATTTCTTGTCTTGGTTGCGAAGTTGCCTTTGTCTGATTTGCACCTTCAGATCCGCGATGGCACGCTCAACACTATACTCCCAATGCTTATGGTTTTCCCCTTTTATATTTCACACTAGTTAAATCACAGTAGACTAAATTTCAAAATTGGGTCAGTCGATTTTTCAGAGCTCGCCAGAGTTCGCCGGTGCGATCGAAGGGGCTCAGGTGGTTGTGGGACCTCGCCGAACGAAGAAAACTCAACGCGGGTGGGGGTTGGGGCGGGGGTGGGGGTGGTGGAGGAACCATGCGGTGGGGGTCGGTGGTCCGGCCGGCGGCCCGTGCGGTGTTCTATACGGGAAGAATCAGAGACGAGGAAGAAGAAGGGTTAGGAGACGTAGGATCTTCATCCAACCGCCTGAAATGGTCGAGAGACAGCTGGGAGTTGCATTCTTAATGCGCTCTGGTTCATCATGTGTGGGCACTGCGCAACCAACATTTTATTATCCAAAATCTGCTTGCTCTTCTTTACCATGTTCCTCTTCCATTCTTCTTTAATATGTACTCTCTCCGTTCCTAAATACAAGTCTTTGTATAGATTCCACCATGGACTACATATGGAGCAAAATGAGTGAATCTACACTCTAAAATGTATCTGGATACATCTGTATGTGATCCATAGTGGAAATCTCTACCAAGACTTATATTTTGGAACGGAGGGAGTATGATAGTAGTACAGTATGTTCCTTGTACTGAAGATGAGCAGGGACATTTGCAGTGTAGAGGTCTATACGGTCGGTTGTGATGGACACTTTGAGCCTCTTTGATTCGTAGGATCTTGTAAACATAGGAATAGGATTTGTAGTGGCCTGCCCACTTGAATCCTATAAGAATAGCAAGGAAATGCGGGGAGCTGTGTCGCCTTTGAGAGTTACACTGATATTAACAGTACCGCACCTTCACTTGAAGAGAGATGGTATCCGAAGCCTTTCTAGCCGTACCGGCAATACTAGCACATATATTCCAGCAAGTTCCACTTTGCTGATTTTACTCTGATGCTTAAGGTTTTCCCGTTATATCTACACTATGATCTGTGTAGCTGCTTTGTGTCGCACTAGCAGCAGTCCACTCTTGAAGCTAAACACTGCAATGACTTACAAAATTGGCACCAAGGCATTGAGTGCCATTCTGGATGCAATGAAACTCATACGCTCCCCACCTGTTGATTCTTGTTCAGAATATGATCCTAATGACTATTCTAACCTTGAGGAGTCAAAGGAAGATGGCCTGTCCTGTTCACCCATCAAGGTGCATTGTCTAATTTGGCAATGTTTTATTGATTGCGGGTATCTTGCATATGTTGTCTTGCATTTCTTCTACTTTGTTGCACCGCCATCTGCTTAGTTTACTCATCATATATGTCGAGATGCCATGCCCATCCATTATCAATACATATTCCATATGTCATCATACCATGTTTTTCCACTCGAATGTTGTTCTTGTGCATCAGACATCAAAAAGGAAGAGGGTGATTGCCGAACCTGAAGGAGCACCAGCAAAGTCCTTGAAAAAAGTGGTGGTGCCGGAGAAATCAGACATCACCCCACTTATATTGGCTGTACAACCAGTGACACAAAACGTAGGACCGACTCCAGCAGACTGTACCCATACTTCACTGGCCACACCACTAGCCCCACCACACAGGACCTGCACTCCAGCAAAAGGTATACCGATTTCATTTGCCATAGCACCAGCTGTACCACAGAAAAATCCCACTCCAGCAAAAAGTACAGCAAGTCCACCGGCCGAAGACATATCCCAACTGCAGAGACGGCCAATTCCTGCAGATTGGAACCCCATTCCATTTATTCACAGTTTAAAAGACAATGCTTTCAATGTTGTTAGGGACTACGTGCATATATTCCCATCATGGGAAGATTATTGTGAAGACAAACACCATTTTCACATCTTCCTGTCCAACTTACATGTAAGTGCTATTATTCATGGTTATTATTTTCCTGTTTTCTGCTGATTGAATACATCAATGATTTACATTACATTGTTGTAACTAGGTGAGGGTCAATCTGGATAGTCATGACGAGCAAAGCTTGCTTGTGCTTTTCAAGGAAGCATTGCATCAGTATCGGTGTTACCTGAGGAAATCACACTTTGATGGCAAGTCTAAAAACGAATTTCCGGTGAAGTCTCCTGTGCTAAATTTAGAAGACATTGAATGGAAAAACCTTGTTATGCACTGGTCTCGTTCCCAGGATGAGGTACTGTCTATGAAATCACATGACAATTTGAACTTCTACTTTTCCGCATGTGCCTTACGGATATTTTTTTGCAGGAAATCTACTCGAAGAAGAATTCCGGTTTGACAAGAATGACAGGATATCGCAAATATGCTGCCTGCTCCTTTGCTCTTGTTAGTACATGTTGTCCTGTATCACTGTACTTGCATACATACCTGGTTCATTTCTGACAGCAGTATGCATAATAGCTTGCTTATCAATTATTCACTCCAAATTATCTGATCTGTATGAATGGTTACATTAGTGTAGAATATATCCAATGCCAATGTTTTTTTAGCTCGGCATTGTTCTTGTAAGTACATCTGTCCTTTATTAGTGTACTTATAATGACACATAGTTGTTCATGTACCATCACTCTGCAACTTATTTTCCTTTGCCCTCCATTTTCTACACATCAGATCTGTATTTACTCTTACCATAAGGTTGGTACCGAAGAAGTTTAGTTGTGCATTGCTCTTGGCTGTACCTTTTGCCTGTATCGCTGCACTTACATTTATAGCTACTTGGTTATGTAGCATCACTCTTCATCTTATCTTAAATATTCTCCATTTTTTCGTATATTATCACATCTATATTTACTCTTAACAAAATGTACAATAAAGGCAATGCTTTTGAAGAAGATTCTATGGTAAACTTCTTGAATTGCCCCCCCCATCAGCATGGACAAGGCCTTTATAGAGCCTGTCTTCACCAATAATGTAAGTTTGTCCATCTCAAGCCTTCAAACTTTGTTGTATATATTTGGTTAGGCATGACTGC
The DNA here is from genome assembly GCF_018294505.1 of Triticum aestivum. Classification (NCBI taxonomy): domain Eukaryota; kingdom Viridiplantae; phylum Streptophyta; class Magnoliopsida; order Poales; family Poaceae; genus Triticum; species Triticum aestivum. Next base: position 153,491,451 of record NC_057812.1, read on the forward strand.
AACAACTGTTTATTTTTGGTGTTTGCATCAAATTGCTTGTTTAAAGTTTATTATGTAGTTCATAAACAAAAGTTTGTCCTTTCTCAATTTAAGTTTTCAGTTGTACAACCAAGTTCCTTCTTCATACCATGTAAATTAAACTATACAGAGCAAGTGATCTTCTTTTGCACTGCATGTATGCTTCTGTTCTTCATCCGTAATCCAGTGGTGTGGTGAACCTACCCACTACAGCACAATGTCATATTCTGCAATGTCTTAACTATGAACAATGTCATATCATTCTACTATTATTTAAACCGTCTCTTTATTTGCCAATGTGAAATGGTATAAATTGACAGCACACTAACCATTGATACTTATGAGTTCTTGATATGTAATCCCGTGGTGTCGTGAAGCTGCCAACTCCTTCACAATGTCATTTCCTGCCATGTCTTGACCTGAACAATACCATATTGTGTTAATGCAATTTTAAACAGTGTCACTTTATTCATCAGTAAGAAACGTGATGAATTGTCAGCACTGATACTTTTATGTGCAAAACCTGTCATCTGTCTGCTTGTTTATCTTTCAGAGTGAGGAAGATATAAGTGTTGAACAAGCGCCGTCTCATCATCTTGCTCAGCTGCTTGCGCTGCAGCTCCCCAGCATGGCTAACCTTTCTTGAACTCTATTGAAGTGTTGTCGGTTTTGTATATTATTTTGTTGGCTTGTTTATTTGCACTAGTGGTGATCTTTGATGCCCAGTGTATGTTATCTGCTGCCTGCTTGTGCTTTATTATCATAGTGGTGAACTTTGATGCCCAGTGGATCTAATATGCCGTAATTTCTTTATTGTATAGTCTAGGTTTTTTCTTATTCATGATGCTGCAGTTATTTTATTGTATATATATCCTGTCTTCGCAGTAAACCGGCCAAACCATAAAATTACGGTACATAATCGGGCCGTCGTGCAATCACGATGTAGGTTGGGCCTGAAACGTGCCGAACAGCTCACGGGCCAGCAGCAGCCCGAAATGAACCCCGGCCCATGATTGTGTGAATCAAATCACGGGCTTTTAACAGGCCAAAATTGTCTCGGTCCTTGTTTGGCCCAATCAGATATCGGCTGCGAGCAGGCCAGATGCAAACTGGGCCGTAGTTAGGCCCAACTATATGACGGGATTTGAACATGCCGAAATTAATATAGGGCCGAAATGTTAAACGGGCCCTTAACAGGCCAAAACTAATATCAGGCCGAATTACTAAGTGGGTCTTTAGCAAGTGGACCCAAAAGCATAGTGTCCAGTTGACGGGCCGAATCTGATATGGGCCATAATTGAGCCCAAAGCCTCTTAAAGGGTCGGACCTGATCTGGGCCATAATTTGGCCCAGAACGTGGTAGGCTTTTAATGGGCCGGATCTCATATGGGCCACTATTAGGCCCGGAGCGTGGCAGGCCATTAATGGACCGGATCAAATATGGGCCGACATTTGGCCCAAAACATGGCAGCCAGTTAATGGGCCGGCCTACTAGGGTCCTCAAAATCTTGTGGGCCTACAGTTGGGCCAACCCATTAATGTCGGCAAAATCTCGTGGGCCTTTAGCTGGGCCGTCCCATTATGATCCGCAAGAATTTTGTGGGCCTTTACCTGGGCTGGCCCATTATGGCACACAAAAATCTTGTGGGCCTTTACCTGGGCCGGACCATTATGGCCCGCAAAATCTTGTGGGCCTTTAGCTGGGCCAGCCCATTATGGTTCGCAAAATCCCGTAAGCCTTTAGCTGGGCCGGCCCATTATGGTCCGCAAAATCTTGTGGGCCTTCAGTTGGGCCGGCCCATTTAAACTTGATGGGCCGGTCCACGTGTCAACATATCATAGGCACGTCTCGCCCATTAGATGAGTGACACCTGTGCCAACGCGGACCTGACACATGTCTCCTCCAGCCAATGATGATTTTACACGTGGAAAATCCCCATTGGTCGGGGTTGTTAATGGGTTACCGGATCCAAAACCCGGCCCGATAGTTTAACGGTGTTCCGCTACGGTGGATGCTACGTGTCGGTCACCCTTGACGAAAGCAGTTCTATGATGCGCGATTTATCATCATGGAGGTGGACACTTCCATGATGATAATTTTGGTAATGTCATGGAACACTTGTACGACAGCACAGGTATGACTATCTTGATTCTGTCATAAATTTGTCATGGATGTACATGCATACACGACCTACTGTGACAAACACGTACCATCACGGAAGTGTATTTTTTTGTAGTGATATGGCTTTGATTGGCAAAAAGCTGGCATCCGACACAGTGTTGTACGAGGTCTTGCGCGTTTCTCGGGCCGTGGGCCAAAAGAAACCTGTACGGAAGGCCTTACTTACAAGGTCCCGAGCTGCGGCATGATGGCCGCCAAGACTAGCATGTATTTCGGCCAAGAGTTGTCGTCCCTCCTCTTCGGAGATACGTCTTTGAAGGACTCTGGTAATGCTTTTCTTGTAGAGCTCTCCTTCATGAACCTTGTAGGCTTTTGAATGTTGAACGATGCAACGAGCCTCATTCTAGTCCCGATGGAGCTCCCGCCTATTAAGGTAGGCCAGGAAGGGTTGGTCCATGGGGCGATTACCGCCATGATTACATGGGTGGAAGGTGTTGGTTCTATGCCCGAGCCCCCGATGATGTCCGAATCGTGTTTGGCTTCCGGGGGTGTGATCGGCGCCGAACTGGTATTTTCGCTCTCGTCCTGCCATTCCACTGATGGCTTGAAGAGACTTTCCAAGAAGGTGTTAGGCGGGACGGGGTCGCGTTTAGCGCCCATTCGAGCAAGGATGTCCGCTGCTTGGTTACTGTCTCAGACCACATGATGAAACTCGAGCCCCTCGAACCGAGCTGATATTTTGAGCACACCATTGCGGTAAGCTGCCATCTTTGGATCTTTTGCATCGAATTCTCCGTTTATTTGGGATATTGCAAGGTTTGACTCCCCGCGCACCTTGAGGCTTACACCCATAGAAACAGCCATCCGGAGACCATGCAGTAGGGCCTCATATTTGGTTGCATTATTGGAGTCCGTGTACATGATTTGCAATACGTAACGGATTGTGTCCCCTGTAGGGGATGTTCGGATGACACCAGCCCCCAATCCGACTAACATTTTAGAGCCGTCGAAGTACATCACCCAGTTGGAGTATGTATCGTATTCATTGGGGAGTTCGGCTTCTGTCCATCCAGCGACGAAGTCATCCAACACCTAAGATTTAATAGCTCGGCGTGGTTTTACATTATTTCGAATGGTAGGAGCTCGTTGGCCCATTTTGCGATGCGGCCAGTGGCGTCTCGATTATTTATCATATCATTGAGTGGTACCTCAGAGGCCACCGTGATCGAGAGTAGTGTCTGAGCTTCCGAGATGCCAAGAAAACCGCATATGCTATCTTTTGATAGTGCGGGTACCAGGATTTACATGGTGTGAGAACCGCCGATATGTAGTATACAGGTTTTTGGAGTGGGAATTTATATCCCTCTTCCTCTCGTTCAACGACGAGTATTGCGCTTACCACCTGGTGAGTTACAGATATGTATAGTAGCATGGGTTCACCGATGTTAGGCACGGCAAGGACTGGGTTGTTTGCTAGTAGAGCTTTTATTTCTTCCAACCCGGCTGTTGCTGCATCCGTCCACTCAAAGTGGCCGGTACGTCGGAGCAGGCGATATTGCGGCAGCGCCCTCTCTCCTAATCTGGATATAAAGCGGCTCAAGGCTGCCACACATCCAGCTAGTTTTTGGACCTGCTTTAGGTCTATAGGAATTGCCAACTGTGACAAGGCTTGGATTTTGGCGTGGTTTGCCTCGATTCCTCTATTGGAAACGATGAACCCGAGCAGCTTTTCGGCCGGAACGCCGAAAACGCATTTTTCCGGATTGAGCCGTATGCCATATGTTCGAAGGTTGTCGAATGTAAGACGTAAGTCGTCCACCAATGATTCGACATGGTTAGTTTTGATGACTACATCATCTACGTATGCCTCCACCGTCTTGCCAATTTGTTTTTTCAGGCTTGTTTGAATCATGCGTTGGTAGGTGGCACCGGCGTTTTTGAGTCCGAAAGGCATAGTGTTGAAGCGGAAAGGCCCGTACGGGGTAATGAATGTTGTTGCATCCTTATCGGATTCCTTCATCTTAATTTGATGGTATCCAGAGTATGCATCGAGGAAACATAATGAATCGTGTCATGCAGTTGCATCGATGATCTGGTCAATGCAGGGCAGTGAGAATGGGTCCTTAGGGTAGGCTTTATTGAGATCTTTGAAATCGACACAAAGGCGCCAGGATTTGTCCTTCTTTGGCACCATGACCAGGTTTGCTAGCCAACCGGGGTGTTTTATCTCTCGAATAAACCGGCTTCAAGTAGTTTGGCTAGCTCCTCCCCCATAGCTTGTCGCTTGGGTTCAGAAAATCACCGAAGCGTCTGCTTGACTGGCTTGAACCCCTTTATTATGTTGAGGCCGTGTTCATCCAGTCTGCATGGGATTCCTGGCATATCTGAAGGGTGCCAAGCGAAGATGTCCCAATTCTCACGCAGGAATGCTCTTAGAGCGGCGTCGACCGGCTGATCCAGCTGTGCTCCAATGGCTGCTGTTTTATTAGGACCGTCGGATTTTGAGTATTTCGTCTGTTGGCTTGAAAGAAGTGGATTTTGGCCTTTTTATCAAGAATTACGTCGTCTCTATCCACTGTGGGGCGCGGAGCGGTGAGCTCCTCGGCCGCGAGGGCTTCGGATAGTGCCTCGAGGGCCAGGGATGCGGTCTTGTTTTCGGCGCGGAGCGCTATTTCCGAATCACTGGTGATAGTGATAACTCTGTTGGGCCCAGGCATTTTGAGCTTCATGTACCCCTAATGAGGTATAGATTGAAAGCGTGTGAATGTGTCTCGCCCCAACAGGGCGTGATATCCATTGTCAAAAGTTGCCACCTGGAAGATTAACTCTTCGGACCTGTAGTTCTCAGGCGTGTCGAATACTATATCAAGTTTATTTTTTCCCGAACATCGTGCTTCTCGATTGGGAATGATGCCTCGAAAGGTTGTACTGCTCTGCTCAATGCGGTTCTTGTCCATTTACATTTTCTCAAGCGTGTCCTCATAAATGGGGTTTAATCCACTGCCACCATCCATGAGCACTTTAGTCATCCGAAAGCCGTCCACAATTGGGTTCAGAACTAGAGCGTCTGGTGCTCGGACTGATTTGGCCCGTGGTTCGTAGTAGCATTAAATGTTATCGCCATGTAGTTCCAAGGATTGATTGCCGGTACTTGGTTGACTTTGGCGAGGTCACGGAGCGCCCTTTTGAGCCGATTGTTTGAAGAAAAGGTCTCGAAGACCGTAAGCACATTGAGATCGTTATCCTCCGGGGGTACTTGTCTGAGGTAGTGTTGGTGAGGATGGCTTCACCAGTCTTAGCCACCTGCCGGAGTATCCAACATGCCCGAAGGCTATGTGTTGGTTCGGAAGTTGGCGTCGTGTGTATCTGACAAGGGTTGTCGAGCCATTCGTCAAGGACAGTTCTATGTCCTGTTAAGGGCTTGATTTTCTTGTCTGTGTAGTGATGATCAGGTGCCCCATGAGGGTGCATCCTTTTTTCCCGACAGATGGGTGGCTTAAAGGCCGGTGGTTCCCACCGAGCTGTTTGGGCATTCCAGGCGCTTTCCATTGTGCAGTACTTCTGTACTATGTGTGCCAAATCTGCAAAGTGTAGAATGCAACATCGGTTCAGGGCATTGAGGATCCCTTCATCCGTATAGTTGCGGCAAAAGACTGATACCACATCATCGTCGCAGCAATATTTAATCTTGTTTTTAACAAGTAGGAATCTAGCCCAAAAGTGATGGACTGTTTCCTGAGGTTGCTGCCTTACATACATTAAGTCACATATGTCCGGGGGACCGGAATTGCTTGGAGAGTATTGCTTGTGGTGGGTAGGTGGGTTTAAATCCAAGCACTGACCCATTGTGGAATCCGGAATTTGAAAAATTTCTGAGATTACCGGCCCAGGATCCGGAGTGTCCTGGGAATTTTTAGGCTCAACGCCTGGTTCTATGCTTGGAGGACGAAAGGTCTCTTCCCGAAGATGGGTATCTGGCTCGCAGGGCTCGAAGATCCGAACATAGTTTGTTCTTAGCATAGGAGGAGATGTATCCTCAACTTGCTCCTCCACAACTGTTACTAGCTGGGTGACAGGTGGGGACCTGATTTCCCTCTGATCAGGTTTACGCCCAATCAGATCATAGTCTGTTGTGACCCCTAGGGTGGCGATGCGGTCTAGCAATTTGTTAAAAGGTGAGATATCTGCTGGATCCATCCTATCAACGCTTTCATTGTCGATGCGGACATGATTTTTGGCGATCTAAGAGACCGCATTGGGCTTAATGGCTGGGCGGGTGCCCATGGTGAAACTGCCGAGCTAGAGGATCTGCCCAGGAGCTAGGGCCCTTCCAGAGGTGATTTTGTCGTTGACCACAAGTCGAGCCATCGATCCTTCTATCGACAATACAGAGGAACTCTCAATGAAAGCACCAATGTCGGTGTCAAAACCGGCCAATCTCGGGTAAGGGGTACCGAACTATGCATCTGAAGGTCGATGGTAACAGGAGGCAGAGGACATGATGTTTACCCAGGTTCGGGCCCTCTTGATGGAGGTAATACCCTACTTCCTGCTTGATTGACTTTGATGAGTATGGGGGTTACAAGAGTTGATCTACCTCGAGATCGTAATGGCTAAACCCAGATGTCTAACCTGTATGATTATGATTACCTCTACGGACTAAATCCTCTAGTTTCTATAGACACCGGAGGAGCCTAGGGTCGTACAGAGTCGTTTTACAGATAAAGGAATCTTCACATCCGAACGTCAAGCTTGCCATCCACGCAAAGGAGAGTCCCATCCAGACATGGGGAAAGGCCTTCTATCTTGTATCTTTACGGCCCATCAGTCCGGCTCATGTCACGTAGCCCGATTATCCAAGGACCCCTTAATCCAGGACTCCCTCACTCCCTAATAGCAAACAGTTCATCGAAGCGAACTATATGCCGTATATCGCACACACATTGATATGGCTGCCCATTTCTATTATTCTGCCTCATCGCAAACAGTTCGAATGGATTAACCGTGTGCCCTGCATTGCACACGCAATTAAAATCTGAACCGTGTTTGATGGCTCCGCCATTGCAAATGTTTTGCACCTTTTTGGACGGGTTTTTTACATCCCCGTTTGCGATTAATGCATCGCACACAGTTTTGTCAAAGGGGCCCATGAGGCAGGGGGCACGCCCTAGGGGGGCACCCCCACCCTCGTGACCGCCTCTTTGACTCCTTGGAGTAGGGTCCAAGTCTCCTGGATCACGTTCGGCGAGAAAATCACGTTCCCGAAGGTTTTATTCCGTTTGGACTCCGTTTGATATTCCGTTTCTTCGAAATACTGAAATAGGCAAAAAACAACAATTCTGGGCTGGGCCTCCGGTTAATAGGCTAGTCCCAAAAATAATATAAAAGTGGAAAATAAAGCCCAATATAGTCCAAAACAGTAGATAATATAGCATGGAGCAATCAAAAATTATAGATACGTTGGAGACGTATCAGGCATCCCCAAGCTTAATTCCTGCTCGTCCTCGAGTAGGTAAATGATAAAAAGAGAATTTTTGATGCGGAGTGCTACTTGGCATAATTTCAATGCAAATCTTCTTAATTGTGATATTAATATTCAGATTCGAAAGATTCAAGACAAAAGTTTATATTGACATAAAAATAATAATACTTCAAGCATACAAACAAAGCAATTATGTCTTCTCAAAATAACATGGCCAAAGAAAGTTATCCCTACAAACTCATATAGTCTGGCTATGCTCTATCTTCACGACACAAAGTATTTAAATCATGCACAACCTCGATGACAAGCCAAGCAATTGTTTCATACTCTAACTTTTTCAATCTTCACGCAATACATGAACGTGAGCCATGGATATAACACTATAGGTGGAATAGAATGGTGGTTGTGGAGAAGACAAAAAGGAGAAGATAGTCTCACATCAACTAGGCGTATCAACGGGCTATGGAGATGCCCATCAATACATATCAATGTGAGTGAGTAGGGATTGCCATGCAACGGATGCACTAGAGCTATAAGTATATGAAAGTTCAAAAAGAAACTAAGTGGGTGTGCATCCAACTTGCTTGCTCGTGAAGACCTAGGGCAATTTGAGGAAGCCCATCATTGGAATATACAAGCCAAGTTCTATAATGTAAAATTCCCACTAGTATATGAAAGTGATAACATGAGAGACTCTCTACTACGAAGATCATGGTGCTACTTTGAAGCACAAGTGTGGTAAAAGGATAGTAGCATTGCCCCTTTTTATTTTTTATTTTTTTGGGCCTTCTTTTTTTCTTTGGACTTTCTCTTTTTTTGGGACAATGCTCTATTAAATGATGATCATCACACTTTTATTTATTTACAACTCAATGATTACAACTCGATTCTAAAACAAAGTATCACTCTATATGGATGCCTCCGGCGGTGTACCGGGATATGCAATGAATCAAGAGTGACAAGTATGAAAAATTATGAATGGTGGCTTTGCCACAAATACTATGTCAACTACATGATCATGCTAAGCAATATGACAACGATGAATGTGTCATGATGAACTAGATGGTGGAAAGTTGCATGGCAATATATCTCGGAATGGCTATCGAAATGCCATAATAGGTAGGTATGGTGGCTGTTTTGAGAAAGGTATATGGTAGGTGTATGATACCAGTGAAAGGTGCGCGGTATTAGAGAGGCTAGCAAAGGTGGAAGGGTGAGAGTGAGTATAATCCATGGACTCAACATTAGTCATAAAGAACTCATATACTTATTGCAAAAATCGAGAAGTTATGAAAGCAAAGTATTACGCGCATGCTCCTAGGGGGATAGATTGGTAGGAAAAGACCATCACTCGTCCCCGACCGCCACTCATAAGGAAGACAATCAATAAATAAATCATGCTCCTACTTCATCACATAACGGTTCACCATACGTGCATGCTACGGGAATCACAAACTTTAACACAAGTATTCTTTAAATTCACAACTACTCAACTAGCATGACTTTAATATTATCACCTCCATATCTCAAAACAATTATCATGCTTCAATCTTTTCTTAGTATTCAATGCACTCAAAAGAAAGTTTCACAAATCTTGAATACCAAGCATATTATTATTAAGCAAATTACCATGCTATTAAGAGACTCTCAAAATAATTAAAGTGAAGCATGACAGATCAATAGTTTATTTAAAAAAATCCACCACCGTGCTCTAAAAGATCTAAGTGAAGCACATAGAGCAAAATTATAGTGCTCAAAAGATATAAGTGAAGCACATAGAGCAAAACTACTTACCTCAAAAAGATAGAAGTGAAGCACATAGAGTAAAACTACTAAGCTCAAAAAGATATAAGTGAAGCACATAGAGTATTCTATCAAATTCTAATTCATGTATGGCTCTCTCAAAAGGTGTGTACAGAAAGGATGATTGTGGCATACTAAAACACAAAGACACAAATAATACAAGAGGCTCCAAGCAAAACACATATCATGTTGGTGAATAAAAATATAGCTCGAAGTAAATTACCGATGGAAGTGGACGAAAGAGGGGATGCCTTCCGGGGCATCCCCAAGCTTTGACTTTTTTGTGTACTTGGATTATCTTGGGGGTGCCATGAGCATCCCCAAGCTTAGGCTCTTGCCACTACTTGTTCCATAATCCATCACAAGAATTCACCCAAAACTTGAAAACTTCACAACACAAAACTTAAAGTAGAAAACTCGTGAGCTCCGTTAGCGAAAGAAAACAAAAGACCACTTTAAGGTACTGTAATGAACTCATTCTTTATTTATATTGGTGTTAAACCTACTGTATTCCAACTTCTCTATGGATTATAAACTATTTTACTAACCATAGATTCATCAAAATAAGCACAGAATCACACGAAAAACAGAATTTGTCAAAAACAGAACAATCTGTAGTAATCTGTAGCTAGCGCAAGCTCTGGAACGCCAAAAATTCTAATATAAATTGCTGGACGTGAGGAATTTATATATAAATCATCTGCAAAAAGAATTAACTAAATGCAACTCTTCAAATAAAAATGACAGCAGTTCTCGTGAGCGCTAAAGTTTCTGTTTTTTACAGCAAGTTCAACAAGACTTTCCCCAAGTCTTCCCAACGGTTCTACTTGGAACAAACACTAATTAAACACAAAAAACACAACCAAAACATAGGCTAAATAATTTATTTATTAAATAAAAGCAAGGATAAATATTGGGTTGTCTCCCTACAAGCGCTTTTCTTTAAAGCCTTATAGCTAGGCATAATATTTCAATGATGCTCACATGAAAGAGAAGAATTGAAGCACAAAGAGAGCATCATAAAACACGTGACAAACACATCTAAGTCTAACATACTTACTATTCATAGGAATCTTATAGGCAAACAAATTATCAAGGCAAGAAAAAACTAGCATATGCAAGGAAGCGGAAAGAAACAATAGCAATCTCAACATAACGAGAGGTAATTTAGTAACATGAAAATTTCTACCATCATATTTTCCTCTCTCGTAATAATTACATGTAGGATCATAAGCAAATTCAAGAAAATAGCTGTCACATAGAATACTTTCAACACAATCCACATGCATGCAAAGTTGACACTCTTCCAAAATAGTGGGATTAACATTAACTAAAGTCATGACCTTTCCAAACCCACTTTTATCAAAAACTTCATAAGATTGAACATTCTCCAAATATGTGGGATCTAAAGTTGACATTCTTCCAAACACACTTTCAATATTATTGAAAACATTATAATCAATCTCATATTCATCATGGGGTTTAAATAAATTTTCAAGATCAAAAGAAGAATCACCCCAATCATGATCATTGCAACAAGTAGAGGACATAGCAAAACTAGCATCCCCAAGCTTAGGATTTTGCATATTATTTGCACAATTTACATGAATAGAATTTATAATAAAATAATTGCAATCATGCTTTTTATTCAAAGATCTATCGTGAATTGTTTCATAAAGTAATTCATCACACTTTTCAGATTCACGAATTTCAAGCAAAACCTCATAAAGATAATCTAGTGCATAAAACTCACTAGAAATTGGTTCATCATAATTGGATCTCTTAAAAAGATTAGCAAGCGGATGAGGATCCATAGATCTTAGGTTCTCTGTTTAGTAACAAATAAACAACTATTCCAACCATACGAGCAAACAAGAAATGGGAAAAAGAGGCAAATAGAGAACGAGAGGGAGGATAGAGAGAGAGGGCGAATAAAACGGCAAGGGTGAAGTGGGGGAGAGGAAAATGAGAGGCAAATGGAAAATAACGTAATTCGAGAGATAGGGATTGTGATGGGTACTTGGTATGTTGACTTTTAGCATAGACTCCCCGGCAACGTCGCCAGAAATGGCTCGTTGTCAGGAGTCAAATCTTGACTTGCGCGAACCTCCCCGGCAACGGCGCCAGAAATCCTTCTTGCTACGTCTTGAGCTTGCGTTGGTTTTCCCTGAAGAGGAAGGGATGATGCAGTAGAGTAGCGTAAGTATTTCCCTCAGTTTTTGAGAACCAAGGTATCAATCCAATAGGAGGCCACACTCAAGTCCCTTGTAGCTGCACAAAACGATAGCTACTCGCAACCAATGCGATTAGGGGTTGTCAATCCCTTCACGGTCACTTACGAGAGTGAGATCTGATAGATATAATATTTTTGGTATTTTTGGTATAAAGATTCAAAGTAAAAAAGTAAAGGCAAAGTAAAAAAGCAAAGCAAGATTAAAGGGATGGAGATTGATATGATGAGAATAGACCCGGGGGGCATAGGATTTCACTAGTGGCTTCTCTCAAGAGCATAAGTATTCTACGGTGGGTGAACAAATTACTGTTGAGTAATTGACAGAATTGAGCATAGTTATGAGAATATCTAGGCATTATCATGTATATAGGCATCACGTCCGTTACAAGTAGACCGAAACGATTCTGCATCTACTACTATTACCCCACTCATCGACCGCTATCCAGCATGCATCTAGAGTATTAAGTTAAAAACAGCGTAACGCCTTAAGCAAGATGACATGATGTAGAGAGATAAATTCATGCAATATGAAATAAACCCCATCTTGTTATCCTTGATGGCAACGATGCAATACGTGCCTTGCTGCCCCTTCTGTCACTGGGAAAGGACACCGCAAGATCGAACCCAAAGCTAAGCACTTCTCCCATGGCAAGAACTACCAATCTAGTTAGCCAAACCAAACGGATAATTTGAAGAGACTTGCAAAGATAACCAATCATACATAAAAGAATTCAGAGAAGATTCAAATATTATTCATAGATAGACTTGATCATAAACCCACAATTCATCGATCTCAACAAACACACCACAAAAAGAAGATTACATCGAATAGATCTCCACGAGAGAGGGGGAGAACTTTGTATTGAGATCCAAAAAGAGAGAAGAAGCCATCTAGCTACTAACTATGGACCCGAAGGTCTGAGGTAAACTACTCGCACTTCATCGGAGAGGCTATGATGATGTAGAAGCCCTCCGTGATGACGGCCCTCTTCCGGCGGAGCTCCGGAATAGGCCCCAAGATGGGATCTCGTGGATACAGAAAGTTGCGGCGGTGGAATTAGGTTTTTGGCTCCTATTCTGATCGTTTGGGGGTACGTAGGTATATATAGGAGGAAGGAGTTAGTTAGTGGAGGGGGCGCGCCCTAGGGGGGGTGCGCCCCCCACCCTCGTGACCGCCTCTTTGACTCCTTGGAGTAGGGTCCAAGTCTCCTGGTCACGTTTGGTGAGAAAATCACGTTCCCGAAGGTTTTATTCCGTTTGGACGTTTGATATTCTGTTTCTTCGAAATACTGAAATAGGCAAAAAACAGCAATTCAGGGCTGGGCCTCCGGTTAATAGGTTAGTCCCAAAAATAATCTAAAAGTGGAAAATAAAGCCAAATATAGTCCAAAACAGTAGATAATATAGCATGGAGCAATCAAAAATTATAGATACGTTGGAGACGTATCAGGTTCCGAGACACCAAACAGGCGCCCGACATGCCAGGCCATGGTGTATCTACCGCATCATAGCCCACCCTTGGGGTCAGCGCTACGCACAGCCGCCAACAAATATCCTACAAACACCAGAAACTAGTTGCAACTCCTGGACAAAGGACTAGGGTGATTAAGAAGCCTAGAGGGTCCATTGGTTTCGGTCCCAATGTATGGTAGTAACTGATTCTTAAATCACACATACAGATCTCAGTTCTTAGGGACGGCCTCAATGCAACAACCCACCATGTACTCCTACATGGCCTCTCATCGATACCTTTACCAAATCGTGTTCAACACGCTTAGGTCACACACATTAGGACATGTTCACAACTTTCCAATTCATCCCTGATGAATCAGACCTGACACAACTCTAAGCAATAGCAGGCATGACAAACAAGCATGAATGAGTAGGCACATCAGGGCTCAAACAACTCCTACTCATGCTAGTGGGTTTCATCTATTTACTGTGGCAATGACAGGTCAGAGCATAAGGGGTTCAACTACCGCAGCAAGTAATAGATGAATCGTTGTTGTCCTAATGCAGTAAAAGAGAGTAGGAGCAAGAGAGTGGGATTGTATCAGAATGAACAAGGGGGGGTTTTGCTTGCCTGGCACTTCCGAAGATAGTATATCTCTTCATGAGTGTCATTGAACTCATCGTCGGAACCACGTCTATCGAGAGGGGACAAATACTGGCAACAGAGAAGGAAAACACAATCAGTGCAATGCACAATATGATGCATGATCATGACATGTCAATATGCTGTGTTTTGAGCTAATGCAACTAGCAACATGTTAAACTGAGTTGGTTTGAGCATTAGGTTCAAGTTCAAACTCCATATGTGAGGGTTTAAATGTCATTTATATGATTTGGCCTAAACAGCAGCCATAAGTTGTTCCAACATGCATGAAACCAGTACAGATGGACAGATTGGATTTTTCTGATCATTTTTCATATATAATTTATTTGATTTGGAGCTACGGTTGATTTACTATGAATTTTAGAAGTTTTAACTATTTTCTGGAATTTTATGAATTATAATTAATCCAGAAAATGAGTTATGGCATCAGCACTACGTAACTGTGACGTGAGCAGGTCAACTGGGTCGCCCAGGGTCAAACCTGACCAGTGGGGCCAACTGGTCAGTAGTTAGTTAACTAACTAAATTTAGTTAGCGTTAAACTAATACTAATCCTAGTTTAGTTAGTGGCCTAGGGACCACACGTCAGTGACCCAGGGGGGTCAAACTGGGCCCACCCAGTCAACGGTCAATGGTCAACTTGCCGGAGTTTAGCCGCCGGCGGCAGCAGACGTGGCGGAGCGGCGCGGGATTCACCTACAAGGCGCCGTTTGGCATGCGGAGCACAGCTACGGGACGTGGACGCTCATCCGCATCCAACCGTGGTGGTGGCGCGGCCGGGGAGTGGCCGGATTGGCGCCGGCGACGAGCTCGGCGGCAGCCGAAGCTCGGGTGCAGGTGGGGATGGGGCTGCGGTGCGCAAATGAGCGCTGCGAGGTGCTACGGGGGCTCTACGCGATGCGGGGAGCACGTTGGGCGCATGCCCAGGACCAAATGGTCACCGGAGCATCGCCGGCGACGAGCGCGGGCGGTGGCGCGTGCACGTGAGCATGGTGCAGTCGCTATGGTGCACGAGGGGAAAAACGGAGAGGGGGAGTAATAGCAGGAGCTCACGGAGGGTGCGACGAGATGCTCAGCGGCTCGGGGACGCGCTGAGGTCAACTGGGCAGCGAAGGCGATCTCTGGTGGCCGGAGGTGAAGACGACGGCGATGGCGTCTCTCCAGGGCTTCCCGCGTCACGTGGATCGACGGAGAGGCGTAGGCGAGGGTGGCGAGGTTCATGGACAGGTCAGTGAGGCAAGGGAAGCACGGTGGTCACGGTGGCGACGAACAGCGGTGACAGCTTCGCTCTGCTTCGGGAGAGAGAGTGAGAGAGGCGAGGCAGGGAGAGAGAGGAGCGGTCGAGGGGTCCAGGGGGTCTAGGTGGCAACGCCAGAGGCGTCCAGGCCCTCAGCGTCAAGCAGGAGGTGGCGCACAGCGGTGCGCGCGCGTCGAGCACACGCACGTCCTCCTGGCAAGGAGGAAGACGACAGGGGAGGCGCCAGGTGGGCTGGGCTAGTGAGCTGGGCCGGCTATTGGTAGGTGGGCCAGGTTATTCTTCTCTCTCTTATTTCTTGTTTTCTATTATTCTGTAGACTTGAGGGCTTTATTAAAAATGCCAGAACATTTCTAAAAATCTTGGAAATAATTGTGGGCTCTGGTTGGAATATTTCCAACAGCCCTCACTTAAGTTCAGAATTAATTGAGCATTCAAAATATTATATAGCATTTAAATGCCCAATTGCAAATAGCATATGATTTAATTCAAAAATCCAGGATGGCCTAGAAATATGTGCATCATTTTTGTCAGAGGTGCTAGACCAATTCAATAATGATGAACATTTCTAAAGGGCATTTTGGGATCATTGAAAAGATTTAAGGTTGAACCTGGTTGAATTTCATTTGCTGCTAGGGTTTATTATCCCACATTTCAAATTAAAGAAGTAATTTAGACAAGATGCATGGATGCTTGTGCCAGTAATTGCAAACAATTCTAGGGCTGTGACAACTCACCCCCACTAAACAAGAATCTCGTTCCAAGATTCAAGACGTGAGGTAAGAAGACAGAGGGGCACAAACTAACATGGTCTTCACGATCCAAGTTGCACTTCATAGGAACGTTGACATGATCACCATCTTTGTCTCAATGTCTTGCTCTGAGAACTCCATCCAACACGATGACGGGAAGAAAAAAACTCTCGAAGAATCAATCTTCTTGAAAATCAAGCAACCGATGATCAACTCACAGAACGAGACATAGCGACATCTGTCGAGATGAGACACGATACACACATCAAGAATGACGGAAATGAGCATATGACAAGGTTTAAGTAAGTAACGGAATTCCCACACCTAGGAGGGTGGTGAACGGTGTCAACGTAGCGAGGAGTTGGGTTGCCATGATACCACAATGAGACATCTTAAGGAAGGTGACTCGCAGAAATATTCCCTTAAGTGGCAAAAAGAATTACTTTTGATTCAGAGATCATTGAAACTCTTTATACCAGCCTAAGGCAAATCACAACAATCGCTTGGAGGAGTACGAAGGGATGGCATACCCGGACTAGAATGGATGATGTGAACTACCTTGTTGAAGACAACGCAACGGATGATTTTTGCTTATCATCGGAAATGGATGGGACCCATGGTAAGTCCACTTTTGAAGATGATCTTGGACAAGAACTGCTGAGAAGGGCAACCCATGGGAAATTGGCACAATGGCGGTGCAAGCTGGGAACAAAATGCAGTTGTTGGGAATGTTCCAACCATCATATCTGCCTGAGATTCAAATCTGGTTAGAAACAGGATACTTCAGACTCACATGTCTGAAAAGAAGATTTGCAACACAAATCGACGAGATAACATTGTGAGACTCTCGGGAGATGAACTATGATAGCAAGCTCCAAAACATGAGTTGGTTCTGCTACACACCTGTGAACACACTGTCCTAGACAAGCATGACCACATGGTAGTCCTATAAAAAAACACTACCGAGTTACGATTAGGAACCATCATTGCGGAGAGCGAAGTCCTGCGCATGTACCTTTGGGTCCTTAAGGAGTAGCACTTAAGAACTTCTTTTCCTTGAACAAATCAATCAGTGGCTTGGTTTGCTAGGGATTACACATGGAGTGGAGGTAGCGAGCCTATCAAACCATGGAATACCTCGCACTTGCATGACTGACTTGGGATGATTTCGGAGAAAGCAAAAACAATCTTTCTCAATTCACGGCGGCAACTTGCACCGAATGCACGTGAACTTGGAGAAAGTCACTTCTTACACCAAACATGTATTTCATAAACGGGACATGAAGATAATGCTTACAAAAGTTTCCAATACTAGCTTGATGTTCAACATGAATCATGGAGGAGACAAGATGCTGCTGATGGGCTCAATAGCAACTCATCGGAATTTCCATATCACTGGACTTCCACCATCATGTGAACAATTTGATAGTATTGGTCAGACCAAAAGATATAATGGTGTATGCTCGAGGAAACCACCACGAGTAAGACAACATTACGAATATCATTGGTTCTGATTTGATTTGATGATAACCCATACTCAAATCAAAGTCTTGGCAAGACAATAGATCCAACAATTGATCCCGAGGACCAATCGATGAAGACATCATCTTTCTTCAACACACACTCAAAAGGATAACCCTTAAAATGAACTAAGTCGGACAAAGCTTTTATCTTCCAACTCTACAAGTTGTTGTTTGGCTTAACCAACTAGCTTAGGGGTATCCCACACAGATTCTTGGAGAATGGGTGGTTTGGAGGAAACCCACATGATCACAAACTCAACATAGCGGTCAGGTGACAACCTGGTAATACTTCCGAGAGGATATTCGGAACATCATGAACCACCGATATGTTACTAAGCTCGACAACAATCTTGCTTTTCAGAGCAAGATGATATGATCAAATAAGCAAGGGATTGAATAATCCTAACTCATTGATCGAAGAGTGCACTGGAAATAAGGACTAGGTAGCACAATCTATCTTAGAATGATGATTCAATAACCAACACACTAAGAATGAGAATATTGTCCATTTACTACCAAGCAACGGAGTTGCTAGGAGTATAGATTTCACGCATCACGATTCACTTGTCGATGTTCCAGTTACAATAACATAGGGACCGAGGAATGAATAATGATGGCGATGAGTATCACTATATCAAGAATTCATGAGAGGTTGTGCAATTCTCATGACATTCTTGACATAAGACGGAAATACTTTAGGGTAGAACATAATCAAAAGCTGGATTGGCATTTTGATCTGCGGAGCACAACTATTTTGACCCAATCCTGGATATGGATGAGGTACTAGAGTTTGTTTCTCCTAGTCATTCCGAGATAGAATGGCTTGACGGACCACAAGAATAATAAGCATCGATAACATGGATGCACAATTACTCCTGACTATCAATTGATAGGAGATGGTCGGAATACAAATCAAGAGGGACAACTCAAGAGGACATATATATTTATGAGTTGTGGATGCATAGATTAATATGTCGAACTTAAGTTCAACAGGTTTCTTCCAGAGAACCCATGCAGAAAGGTAGAAATGGCAGAATCACAATTATGAATGGAGAACTCCTCAAGAGTACTCTGGTTGTGATATTTTGGTTCAAAGAACTTCTGCCTTAATGGTTCATGGTATTTGGAAGAAAGAAATACCATAGATCTCGAGGACTGTCGCAAGGTTACTAATATCCTAAAGGAACGAGCAAACACTATCAACAGGAGGTAAGTAGGGTGAATCTCGGGTTCAAGAACCCAGGAATAGAATACCTACTACTAAATGGCATCACGAGATGCTTTCAAGAATGATGGCCAGAATCATCACACTGGGGATACGGAAGCATTGCTACATTCTCGAGGACACCTAGGGTCATAATATTAACTCCAACATACACGTTAAGGCAACGGAGTACCTCAACACACCGATTAGTCTGCTTAATCTGGCCCAAAAATACAACAGGAACATGGAGGAAAGATTTGCAAGTGCATCAGACTATTTAGAAACATAGGATGACTCGGACAGCATAACGGCTGTAAATGCTCAAAAAGAATTAAGTCATCCTGCAAAATGGTGGCATAACCACTCAACATCACAATATCAAGGTTCCGAGACCAACTATGAACACAGGGAAGTACTGGAAGCTGAACTGAGACATGAATCCATCAATCCTATAAGTCTATGGATTGGTAACAGGTCATCCTGATAGATAGATGGGAGGGCCTAATTCTTAATCCCTGTAGAAGAGAAGAGGATGACTCAGATCATAAAGGCATAGGGTAAAGGAGTAAAAAGAGCCTTACGTTCCCTTCCACAATCGATTCCCTTACATAACTAAAGCATTTCTAGACTCAACTTCGACCAGTTTGGCTTGGTAATCCTACAGGTAGTCAGGCTCTGATACCAACGCTGTCAGGACCCCGATTCTAAGTCACACTGATCTAGCCTGTAACACCTGATATCACTTTGCGGCCTCACGCACGGTATTCCCACGGGTGTCACCTTACCATGGCTGGGACCATTTGCGCCTTTTGGCTCACGTATATGATAGTGTTGCTAGCATCCATATGACAGAGAACCCAGGCTGACATGACTAGTTGTGAACCCAAAGTGGCACTAACCTACGGGGACAAGCATACATGAATCAACATCGAGCATGTTGGGTCAGCAGCGTGCGAATCCGGGCTGTATCACTGGGCTAACAGGACTCCGGGAACCCGGGCTGTAGCAGGCTAGGCAGGACTCCGGATGTCACCGCGTGACATTTCCTTGAGGGACAGACACAGGAACAAAGTGAATCACATGCCGACCAGTCAAGTGTCCTGAGCAGTAGTGCTGGGCTAACAGGACTCCGGTGAACCGGACTGTAGCGGACTACTATGGCTCATGGAAGCACTAGACTACATTTCCCCATAAGAGAGGCAGCCAAGGATAAACAACTAGATTGTCGGATCCCACACATACCAAGCATTTCAATCATACACACAATATGCTCGATATGTGTAAATACAACATGGCATCACAACATAACTCTACGACTCAAGTATTTATTCATTAGGCCCCGAGGAGCCAAGTATTACAAGCATGGGTCTCATGACCCAACATACAGAGCATACAAGCAACAAACACATGCGGAAGCTTAACCTGTCTGAGTATAGACAACTACAAATGAAGAAGGCTGAGAAGCCTGACTATCTACAAGACCCTGCCGAGGGCACAAGATCGTAGCTGAGGTAGCAAGCTAAACGTCGAAGTCCACGTGGAACTACTAGCGAGACTGAAGTCTCTCTACAAAACATAAATTAAGAAAACGTGAGTACAAATGTACCCAGCAAGACTTACATCAGAACTAACTACATATGCATCGGTATCAACAAAGGGGTACTGGAGTTTAACTACAGCAAGCCATCTTTGACTCAGTGGCTAACCTGAACTACGACTGCAAGCAACTCTTTTGAGGTGGCGCACATGAGTCCACATATTCACCATATCAATACACCACTATGGATCCGCTCCCGTCTCCCTACGAGAACGCCATCCATAGCACTCACGCTTATCTTGTGCATTTTAGAGTATCCACTTTCACTTGTCTATGAACTGTATAGGCAACCAAGTAGTCCTTTACCGCGGACGCGGCTATTCGAATAGATGATGTTAACCCTGCAGGGGTGTACTTCTTCATACACGCTCTCACCACTTATCATCGTTTACACGACATGTACTCGACAACCTTCAAGCGGAAGCCCAACGAGGGTGTCGGCCACGGCCTACCTAAAAAGTCAAGTCTCTAGTCCAGTTTTATCGCCTATCCAGGTTCCATCCGCAAGGAGTCCGGCCGAGGTTTCCACATACGGCCCCAAACGATGTGTGCAGGGTTCTGAGACACCAAACGGGCGCCCGGCATGCCCGGCCACCATGTATCTACCGCATCATAGCCCACCCCTGGGGTCAGCGCTACGCACGGCCGCCAACACATATCCTACAAACACCAGAAACTAGTTGCAACTCCTAGACAGAGGACTAGGGTGATTAAGAAGCCGAGAGGGTCCATTGGTTTTGGGCCCAATGCATGGGAGTAACTAATTCTTAAATCACACATACATATCTCAGTTCTTAGGGACGGCCTCAATGAAACAACCCACCATGTACTCCTACATGGCCTCTCATCGATACCTTTACCAAATCGTGTTCAACACACTTAGCTCAGACACATTAGGACATGTTCACAACTTTCCAATTCATCCCCGATGAATCAGACCTGACACAACTCTAAGAAATAGCAGGCATGACAAACAAGCATGAATGAGTAGGCACATCAGGGCTCAAAGAACTCCTACTCATGCTAGTGTGTTTCATCTATTTACTGTGGCAATGACAGGTCATGCAGAGGATAAGGGGTTCAACTACCGCAGCAAGTACCAGATGAATCGTTGTTGTCCTAATGCAGTAAAAGAGAGCAGGAGCGAGAGAGTGGGATTGTATCGGAATGAACAAGGGGGGTTTTTCTTGCCTGGCACTTCCGAAGATAGTATATCTCTTCATGAGTGTCATTGAACTCATCGTCGGAACCACGTCTATCGAGAGGGGACAAATACTGGCAACAGAGAAGGAAAACACAATCAATGCAATGCACAATATGATGCATGATCATGACATGTTAATATGATGTGTTTTGAGCTAATGCAACTAGCAACATGTTAAATGGAGTTGGTTTGAGCCTTAGGTTCAAGTTCAAACTCCATATGTGAGGGTTTAAATGCCATTTATATGATTTGGCCTAAACAGCAGCCATAAGTTGTTCCAACATGCATGAAACCAGTACAGATGGATAGATTGGATTTTTCTGATCATTTTTCATATATAATTTATTTGATTTGGAGCTACGGTTGATTTACTATGAATTTTAGAAGTTTTAACTATTTTCTGGAATTTTCTGAATTATAATAAATCCAGAAACTGGCAGGAGCCTTATGGTTGTATCTTTATTGCATAAAGATGCAAGCGCCATAAAATTGATTTACTTTATCACTATGCGATAGCAATAGTTGCAAAAGCAATAGTTGGCGAGACAACCATGTGACGACACGTTGATAGAGATCAAGATGATGGAGATCATGGTGTCATGCCGGTGACGATGGAGATCATGACGATAGTCTGGAGATGGAGATCAAAGGCACAAGATGATAATGGCCATATCATGTCACATATTTTGATTTCATAGTACGGCGGTAGCATTATAAGATGATCCCTCACTAAATTTCAAGGTATAAGTGTTCTCCCTGAGTATGCACCGTTGCGACAGTTCGTCGTGCCGAGACACCACGTGATGATCGGGTGTGATAAGCTCTACGTTCACATACAACGGGTGCAAGACAATTTTGCACATGCGGAATACTCGGGTTAAACTTGACGAGCCTAGCATATGCAGATGTGGCCTCGGAACACTGAGACCGAAAGGTCGAGCATGAATCGTATAGAAGATATGATCAACATAGTGACTTTTGAAAACACGTTATATCGACTAGAGGGGGGGTGAATAGGCGATTTTTATGAAATTCTTCAAAACGTGGAAGTTATGAATACAAACGATAGAAATAAACCTATTACCCTGCAGCGGAAGGTAGACTACACTAGGCAAGCCATAGTCAAGAATTCAATAGAGTGAAAGCACAATGACTAATAGCAGCAATGTAGTAAGGATCAGGTAGGAAGATATTATGAAGCCAAACAGAACACGCAGTCACTCAGTGAAGATAAAATATAGTGCAATCATACAATGACTTCACAAGGAGTAACAGTACGTAAAGAGAAGGGAATGATGAAACCAGTGACTCGTTGAAGACAATGATGTGTTGGACCAGTTCTAGTTGCTGTGACAACTGTACGTCTGGTTAGGGCGGCTAGGTATTTAAACCTGAGGACACACAGTCCCGGACACCCAGTCCTGAACACGCAGCTCAGGACACCCAGTCCTCACCGTATTCCCCTTGAGCTAAGGTCACACAGACCTCACCCAATCACTCTGGTAAGTCTTCAAGGTAGACTCCCAAACCTTCACATACTTCATTCACCGGCAATCCACAATGTCTCTTGGATGCTCAGAACGTGACGCCAAATCGGCTGGAGGATTCACAGTCCTTAAGTGTAATAAGTCTTCAGATCGCACAGACAAGAAGACTTAAGTGATGCCTAATTCTCTTTGGCTCTGGGTGGTTAGGGCTTTATCCTCGCAAGGAATTCTCTCTCAAAAGCTTCGAGGTGGGTTGCTCTCAAACGACAAAAGCCGTATACTAACTCTGAGCAGCCAACCATTTTTGGTTGTAGGGGGTGGGCTATTTATAGCCACTAGGCAACCCGACCTGATTTGTTCGAAATGACCCTGGGTCACTAAGGAACTGACACGTGTTCCAACGGTCAGATTTCAAACTCACACGGCAACTTTACTTGGGCTACAAGCAAAGCTGACTTGTCCGACTCTGGACAAGATTCGCTCTCATAGTCTTCACCCGAAGACATAGGTTTTGGTTAAGCATCACTTCAGTCATTCTGACTGGTTCTCTTGGACCCCACTTAACAGTACGGTGGTTCCTATGACTCAACAAAGAAGAAGAAAAAGAACTACGAAAGATCTAAGTCTTCGAGCTCCATAGGCTTCATGCGATGTCTTCTCTTGTCATAGTCTTCAATGTGAATATCTTCATATACCACCTTTGACATCAATGTCTTCATACATTTTTAGGGGTCATCTCTGGTAGGAAAACCGAATCAATGAGGGACTTCTACCTGTGTTATCCTGCAATTCTCACAAACACATTAGTCCCTCAACTAGGTTTGTCGTCAATACTCCAAAACCAACTAGGGGTGGCACTAGATGCACTTACAATCTCCCCCTTTTTGGTGATTGATGATAAACTAGTTGAAGTTTTCAACGGGGAATATAATATGTGAAATTGTAAAGGATAAGGAATTGTCTTCATAAGTTGCAAGGGCTCCCCCTGAAGATGTGCATATAATTAGTTTGCTTTTGGAATGCAAATGCACATGGCAGGTTGTGCTTGTGGAGATCCTCTTCAACTTATGATGACAATCCACTATGCATGTGAAGGTATGTGAAGATAATGACATGCATAATGGAAAATGGACGTCTGCAAAATGATCTAAGTGCGGAATTTATCGTCGCACATGCGGAATTTATCATCGCATCACAAAATGGCAAATAGGTAGCAGACGACCATTGAGTTTAAGTGTTACAACTCAAAAAACCAAATGTATCAAAACAAGAGTTGTAAACACGAAGCAAAATATGAAGCACCCGCCCATATGGACCCGCTTGAAGACTATTAAACTCATATGCTTCTCCCCCTTTTGTCAGTAAGGACCAAAAAGGTTTGAAGACATAGAGCCTCTACTCGTTCCCATGAAGAGTAGGTGAAGCAGCAGGGTCATTGGTGGTGTTCGGCAGTGCAGAAGAGCTTGGAGCAGTGTCGAAGCGTGCTGAAGGAGGCGGCGGTGAAGTAGCATCATCATCATGCTCGATCACTCTGGCATTTACAGTTGCAGCAGAGGAAGAGAACTCGGAGTCTTCAAGAGATGGAGTTCGTCGCAGCACTGCCCTTTGAGGAGGTGTGGAGTCAAACTTGAAGCGCTTAGAGAAGCCATCCTCTTGAAGATCATCTTCAGAACACATCAGCGTCAGCCCTTTCCATGTGCGTCGAGAGGTTTCATGAGCAACAATGGCATTCTTGGTGGCAAGATTGCGAATGTGATTAACATCCACCAAGAGGCTTTGCATTTGACACTTCAGCCAGTCATGATGCCTATCCTGTTTCTGGTGAAGAGCCACAAGAAGCTCTCGGTCATTGAGAACACGAGTGCACTTCTTGGGTCGTGGGGCAGTTGTACTGTTAGTGGCTTCAGTGAGAGCAGGATGCGGTGCACGTGTAGTGCCAGCCAAAGGATACACAGGAGTGACTGCTTCAACTCCTTCAATGTTCTGAGAAAAACTTTGATGCTCTGCATTCTGAATACTTAGAGGTTCCTTGGCAGGCTCAGGATAGATGGCTTCAATAGACATATCCACATCAGGAAGAAAAATCCGATGATTGCGAGCAGATGGCTGACATGAGATAGCGGAGTGAAGTTTGATCAGCCGCATTACCCATGGGGCGTAGAACTTCAAGCCAAACAGATCAGAGCCTGATGCAGCAAGTTGGCGAATGAAGAAGTCCTGTGCATTGAAGCATTTTCCATGAAGAATGTAGAAGACCAAGGTCTTCATTGCACCTTCCAGCTTGGCATGTGGAGAGTGCCCTTTGATGGGCCAGAGAGTTCGCCTTATGATGTGATAAATAGTCCTTGGCAGATACTCTAGGTCTTCAACAAAGAACTCTTTGGGATATCAGCATCTTGGGGTAATGGCTTCATCATACTGAGCATCTGACTCATGTTAGGTTCAGGCTTCTGAAAGATGCTCTCCACAGCTTCACTGTGAAGTTGACAGCCAGATTCGTAGAGATCGCCGGGAGTGGGTAGACCAGTGAGCTCAATGATGTCAAAGGATTTGGCTTCATGATGAATGTTTCCTGTCATCCACTCCAGGACCCAAGTCTTCGGATCTCTGTGTAACACCCTCGATGCGACTATAGCTCCCACGTGTCGAGGCATGACTTAGAGACATAATCGCATTGAAGGCATATGTCGCAAGTTAGGCAATCTTCACAACATCCCATGTAATATGATAATAAAAGGGGATATAACATAGTTGGCTTACACTCGCCACGTCAATCAAGTACATGAATAACATTACATCATCCAAACACTCATGGCCCGACTACGACGCCAAAATAAAAGATAACCCAACAAGCGACACGGTCCCAAACACCCCCAACTGGGCACCACTACTGATCATCGGGAAAGGAAACATAGTAACGTTGAGAGTCTTCATCGAACTCCCACTTGAGCTCATACGCGTCTCCTGGAGCGGAAACATCAAGCCCTGCATCTGGTGTAATAGTAATCTGTGAGCCACAGGGACTCAGCAATCTCGCACCCTCGCGATCAAGACTATATAAGCTTATAGGTAAGGCAAGGTAAATATGTGGAGCTGCAGCAAGCGACTAGCAAAAGTGGTGGCTAACTTATTCGCAAAAGAGAGCGAGAAGAGGTGGCAAAGCACGAGCGAGAAACTAGAGAGCAGCCCGCGCAAACATTACTCCAACACCATGTCCGCTTCCCGGACTCCGCCGAGAAGAGGCCATCATGGTAACACACTCAGTTGATTCATTTTAGTTAAGTTAAGGTTCAAGTTATCTACAACCGGACATTAACAAATTCCCATCTGCCCATAACCGCGGGCACGGCTTTCGAAAGTTCAAATCCCTGCAGGGGAGTCCCAAATGAGCCCATGACAAGCTCTCATGGTCAACGAAGGAATAGACCTCCTCCCAAGACGTTCCGATCAGACTCGGTATCTCGGTTACTCAAGACACTTCGACAGGTTAAAACAAGACCAGCAACACCGCCCGAATGTGCCGACAAATCTCGATAGGAGCTGCACATATCTCTTTCTCAAGGCACACTCAGATTGTCTTAGGTACGAGTAGGCCAGCCCAGAGTTGCCCCTGGTGGCCACCGGTAGCTGACAGGTGGACCAACACTCAGAGGAGCACTGGCCCGGGGTGGTTAAAATAATGATGACCCTTGAGTCTGCAGAACCCAAGGGAAAGAAAAGGCTAGGTGGCAAATGGTAAAACCAAGGTTGGGCATTGCTAGAAAAGCTTTAATCAAGGCGAAATATCAAGGGGTTCCCATTATAACCCAACCGCGTAAGGAACGCAAAATCCGGGACCATAACACCGATATGACGGAAACTAGGGCGGCAAGAGTGGAACAAAACACTAGGCGAGAGGCCGAGCCTTCCACCCTTTACCAAGTATATAGATGCATTAAGATAACATAGCAATATAATGATATCCCAACAAGTAAAAAAAGATGTTCCAACAAGGAACGGCCTCCAATCTTCACCTGCAACTAGTAACGCTATAAAAGGGGCTGAGCAAAGCGGTAACATAGCCAATCAACGGTTTGCTAGGACAATGGAGGGTTAGAGGTTTGACATGGCAAATTGGGAGGCTTGCAAGCAAGTGGTAGGCATCGTAGCAATGGCATAGCAAAAGAGCGAGCAAACTAGCATAGCAAAGATAGTAGTGATTTCGAGGGTATGATCATCTTGCCTGCACAGTTGTCAGAGTTGACTGGATCCTCGAAAGCAAACTCAACGGGCTCCTAGTTAGCGAACTCGTCTCCCGGCTCTACCCAAACAAGACAAACAAGCAACAAGGAAACAATCAACCACGTGCAAGACCAAGCAATATGATGCAATGATGATATGCTATGCGGGATGCGATGCGGGATGCAAAATGCAAGATATGACAGGAAATGCATGAACCTGGCCTCAACTTGGAAATCCAAGTGTGCCACTGGAAAGATGAGATGAAATCGCTTCAAAACGATATAAAGAACGCCGGAATCGGAGTTACGGTTTGGAAATGGCAAGCGATTCAAAAATGGCACCGGTCTGCGATTTACAGCAAGTAGGCATCTAAATGCAATGAGATGAACATGCTACAGCACCCAAACATGACAACAAAATACATGGCAGGGATGCATACAAGATGCTTAACAAATGTATAGCACTGAGCTACGGCCAAATCATCCATTAACAGGTTCAAACAAGCATGGCAAAAATGCATATGACAAACAGATCTCAGACTTAGTGAAATTAACACTTGTCTGGAATTTCAGATCAGGTAGCCCTCTTCGGAGCAGCAAAACTACATGCTACAGGACCTTAACATGACAAAGTAAAGCATGGCATGGAGCTACTCAAAGAGCTTAACAAAAGTCCCTTAGTGACCTTGAGCCAAAAGGGATCAGAAAATACAATTGCAAGCATGTGAACATGGCAAAAACATAATCAATTTTCATACTTAGTGAAAACTGGCACATGCTGAAATATAACTCAAGTAGGCATGTTTACGAGCTCGATGCACTCACTACGGTGTAAGTCATGGCAAGACAAGCATACACCCATCAATAATTCACAAAATTAAAGCTAGACATGGCAAGAACAATAGCATAACATGCACGGATCAACTACAACATCATCGGCAAAATTACAAACAAGTTGACAATCTGCCCAGATTCACAAAGTAGCAAAAGTAGAGCTCGATTGACTCAAGCTAGGGTGCTCCATAATTGCAAACAAAGACATGGATGGATAGAGCACTACAATATTAACAAAACATCCTTACTGATCATCCTCAAAATAGGCACGGATCACTAGGAAACAACATGAACATATGGCATCATGAGATAAACAGCTCCAGGACTTAGCAAAATTACTAAGTCCCTGAAAACAGAATTACTAAGTGCACCACTTTGCAAGCTTGCACAAGTCACCACACACATCAGAAAAATACATGGGTTGCACCTTTGGAAAGATGACAAAACCCTTAACAAAACACATGTAGAGCATCAGGGCATAGCATGCACACATTAATCATGGCAAAAATGACAAAAACCTAAATGGAGCAGCAGATCTGACAATTAACTCAAGTAGCCTCCTTCTAACAGCATTTCGGGCATCAAGATGAACTCAAATGAAAATGATGCAATGGAATGAAATGATGTACTCTCTGAGATGAACATGTTGATATGCTATATGCATGAATCGGAGCTACGGATGCAAAGTTACGGGGTCACGAACAGGGGCACTTGGATCGGAATTCTGGGACTTAGAAAAATGCAACCTCCGGATTAGGGTTTACTGTTCATCGCGAGCCAGATCCAGATCGGGCGGCGCGCTGTTCGAGGTTGACCGGGGCAGCTCGCCAGAGTCGATGGCCGCGGTGGCCGGAGCTTGACGGGGAGGCGGCGGCGCGGCGGCTGTGGAGGAGAACGGCGGCGAGGTCGATGCGGCGCGGGGCGGTGCGGACCGGGTCGAGGCGGAGCAGAGCGGCGGCTGCCGGCGTCGAGTCGGAGCGGCGGAGCGGTGTTGGAGGGCGGCGGCGGCCGGCTTCGAGGCGGCGCGGCCGGGCGGAGAAGGGCGGCGCGGGCGGCGTTCGACGGGAGAGGAGGCGGGGCCCGGGCGCGCGCGGGGAGGGCCGTCCTTGGGCCCGACGGGCCGGCGGGTGTGGCGGCGGTGGTGTGGTCCGGGGCGCCCATGTGGCGGCTCCCGATTGGCGGAGGCGGATCCGGACGTTGTCCGGCCTGTGCGGACACGTCCGGCGGCGGCGGAGATGGTTTTTTTAGGGTTTAGACGGGGGAGGATCCGGATTTTTCGAGAGGGGTCTATATATAGGCATAGGAGGAGTTAGGAGAGTCCAAATGAGGTGTGGTTTTCGGCCACGCGATCGTGATCAAACGATCTAGATGATGGAGCAAGGTTAGGTGGGTTTTGGGCCAAAATAGAGGGGTGTTGGGCTGCAACACACACGAGGCCTTTTCGGTCCCTCGGTTAACCGTTGTAGTATCAAACGAAGTCCAAATGATACGAAACTTGACAGGCGGTCTACCGGTAGTAAACCAAGGCCGCTTGGCAAGTCTCGGTCCAATCCAGAAATGTTTAATCCCCACACACGAAAGAAAGCTAGAAATGACCACCAGAGGAGAACGAAGAGCCGGAATGCAAAACGGACAACGGGGAAAATGCTCGAATGCATGAGACGAACACGTATGCAAATGCAATGCACATGATGACATGATATGAGATGCATGACAACGATAACAACACACGGAGACAAAGAACCAAACCCGAGGAAATAAATATAACTTAACGCCGGAAACGGCAAGAGTTGGAGTACAAATTGGGAAAGTTACATCCGGGGTGTTACAACACTCCACCACTACGAAAGGATCTCGTCCCGAGATCTAGGACTGAAAGAACGCCGGGTACTCAGAACGGAGGTGATCCTCGCGTTCCCAGGTAGCTTCACGGTCGGAATGATGTGACCACTTGACTTTGAGAAATTTGATTGACTTGTTGCGAGTCTTGCGTTCAGTCTCTTCGAGAATAGCAACTGGGTGCTCACGATAGGAGAGATCTTCTTGGAGCTCAATGTCCTCGAAGTTGATGGTGCTGTCAGGAGTCTTGAAGCACTTTTGAAGCTGAGAGACATGGAACACGTCATGAACATATGCAAAGTTTGAAGGAAGCTCGAGTTGATAGGCGAGGTCGCCTCTCTTGCTGACAATCTTGAAAGGTCCCACGTATCTGGAGGCAAGCTTCCCTTTGATACCGAAGCGACGAGTACCTTTCATAGGAGAGACGCGGAGGTAAACATGATCTCCGATCTCGAAAGCCAAATCACGGTGCTTACTATCATAGTAGTTCTTCTGGCGGGATTGGGCTGCTTTGAGGTTATCTCGAATGACTTTGCACATTTCTTCTGCCTCTGTGATTAAGTCATTACCCAAAAGCTGACGTTCACCGGTTTCAGACCAGTTGAGAGGGGTACGGCACTTCCTGCCATACAGAATTTCAAATGGGGCCTTGCCCGAACTTGCTTGAAAACTGTTGTTGTAGGAGAATTCAGCATAAGGAAGACAATCCTCCCACTTCATGCCGAAGGAGATCACACAAGCCCTGAGCATATCTTCAAGAATCTGGTTGACACGCTCGACTTGACCGCTAGTTTGAGGATGGAAAGCTGTGCTGAAGCGGATGTTGGTGCCCATGGCCTTCTGAAAAGAATCCCAAAACTTCGAGGTAAAGATGCTGCCACGGTCTGAAGAGATCACTTGTGGAATACCGTGCAGAGAGACAATACGAGAGGTATAGAGTTCCGCCAATTGAGCTGCAGTGATCGACTCTTTGATAGGCAGAAAGTGAGCCACTTTGGAGAGTTTGTCGATGACAACGAATATAGCATCATTGCCACGCTTGGACTTTGGAAACCCAGTCACGAAGTCCATTTCAATGTGGTCAAACTTCCATTCTGGAATGGCAAGAGGTTGGAGGAGACCTGCTGGCCTTTGGTGTTCTGCCTTCACTCTTCTGCAGACATCACATTCATTCACGAATTGAGCAATCTCGCGCTTCATTCGAGTCCACCAATAAGCTTGCTTGAGGTCCTGATACATCTTCGTGCTCCCAGGGTGGATGGAGAGGAGAGAATTGTGAGCCTCGTTCATGATCACTTTACGAAGTTCACCTTTGGGTACAACAATACGATCCTCGAAGAAGAGAGTGTCCTTGTCATCAAGGCGGTAGCACTTGTACTTGGGTTGACTCTTGGCAATCCCAATCTTCACCTTTTTCACCATAGCATCAAGAAGCTGGGCTTGGCGAATCTGGTCTTCCAAGGTAGGAGAGACTTGAAGGTTGGCAAGGAAACCTTGGGGAACAACTTGCAGATTTAGTTTGCGGAAAGCTTCACAAAGCTCGGGTTGATAAGGCTTGAGAATGAGACTGTTGCAGTAAGCTTTCCTGCTCAAAGCGTCAGCAATCACATTGGCCTTGCCTGGAGTATACTCAATACTCGGATTATACTCTTGAATCATTTCGACCCATCGAGTTTGTCTGAGGTTGAGATTAGGCTGAGTGAAGATGTACTTGAGACTCTTGTGATCAGTGAAAATGTCCACTTTTCTTCCTAATAGAAGATGTCTCCAAGTCAAAAGTGCATGTACAACTGCCACCAACTCGAGATCATGAGTGGGGTAGTTTTTCTCATTAGGCTTCAACTGGCGAGATGTATAAGCAACAACTTTCTTCTCTTGCATCAATACCGCGCCAAGACCTTGGAGAGAGGCATCACAAAAGACCTCGTACGGCTTGGATTCATCAGGCGGAGTCAGAACTGGAGCAGTGATCAATTTCTGTTTCAAAGTGTTGAAAGCAATATCACACTCCGGAGACCAAACGTACTTGACGTGCTTCTGAAGAAGATTTGAGAGAGGCTTCGCAATCTTAGAAAAGTTTTCAACGAATCTTCGGCAATAGCTTGCGAGACCGAGGAAGCTACGGAGTTGCTTCACGTTCTAAGGAGGTTCCCAATTCACAATTGCAGACACCTTCTCAGGATTCACGGCAATGCCCTTGGCAGAGATGATATGACCAAGATAAAGAACCTCATCGAGCCAAAATTCACACTTGGAGAACTTGGCGTAGAACTGATGTTCCCTGAGCTTATCAAGAACCAAACACAAGTGCTTGGCATGATCTTGCTTGTTCTTCGAGAAAACCAGAATGTCGTCGAGATAGACCAAAACGAAGTCATTGGTGTAGGCGTTGAAGATGAAGTTCATCATGCGACAGAACGTCGGAGGAGCGTTGACGAGGCCAAAAGACATGACAGTGTATTCATATGAACCAAAGCTTGTCCTGAAAGCCATCTTGGGAATATCTTGCTCACGGATTCGAATCTGATGATAACCCATACGAAGATCAAGCTTGGAGAATACTAGGGCACTTTTGAGTTGTTCGAACAGCTCATTGATGTTGGGAAGTGGGTATTTGTTCTTGATGGTCTTCTTGTTCACTGGACGGTAATCAACACAAAGTCGGTCCGTTCCATCCTTCTTCTTCACAAAAAGAACACCACAACCCCATGAAGAAGAACTAGGCCGGATAAGACCCATTTTCTCTTGAATATCGAGTTGCTTCTTCAGCTCCTTCAACTCTTCAGGTCTGAGCTTGTAAGGACGTTTGCACACAGGTTCCGTGCCAGGCTCAAGATCAATAACGAATTCAACTGGCCGGTGCGGAGGCATTCCTGGAAGCTCTTCTGGAAAGAAGTCTTGATACTCGCAAACGACTGGAATTTGTGAGATAGCATCCAATTCACCCTTCTCATTGAGAGAAAGTAGACGGATGGTATCATCACGAGCAGCAAAGACAATTACATCCTCAGACGAATGAGTCAATTGAATCTACCTAGCAGCACAATCAAACTGAGCCTTGTCCTTAGAAAGCCAATCCATTCCGAGAATAAGATCAATATCCGAGTCACCAAAAACCGTAGGAGAAGATAGAAACTTGTAGTCTCCCAAGGTGATAGTAACATCTGGAGAAATGGAGTTAGCATGCATGCGCTTACCGGGAGAGACAACTGCTAAAGGACTAGGCAAAATTTGCAAAGGCAAACCATGCTTAGATGATAACGGTCTCGAGATGAAACAATGCGATGCACCCGTGTCAAAAAGAACTTTAGATGGAATATCATTAACAGGAAGGTTACCCATGATCACATCTGACGAGTCCTCTGCCTGAGCTGCATTCATCAAATTGACCTTGGCGTGCTTGAGGTTATACTTGACCACACCTGTACTTGCCGATCTGACAGGAGGAGGAGGAGGAAGACGCCTCTGGTTGAAACACTTGTTGGCATAGTGACCCTTCTGTTGGCACTTGTTGCACGTGACCTCTGAAAGTGGACGGTAATACGGAGCACTTGATCTCGGAGGTTGAGACGAAGTCTTATTCTGAAAACCAGGGTTGGGTGGGTGGGAAGAACCACTGCCACCTTTGCTCTTCTGCTGATACGGCTGACGGAACGGAGGAGGAGGAAGCCAATACTTCTGCTGCTTGGCCACTTGAGTAGAGGGATAAGGAGTAACATCTCTGACTCGCTTCTTGGAAGCATCACACCTCAACTGAGCAGCCTCTTGCTTCAATGCCATGGTGTAGAACTCATCGTATCTCAAAGGCTCAAAGAGAACAAGAGCTAGCTGAATTTCTTCTCTGAGACCACCCCTGAACTGATATATCATGCTCTTCTCATCAGGGACGTCCTGCTTGGCAAAGCGAGCGAGCTTCTGAAACAACTTGTTGTAGTCATAGACAGACAAAGAGCCTTGCTTCATATTGCGGAATTCCTCACGCTTGCTTTCAACCACGCTCTGCAGAATATGATGAGCTTGGAAATCTCGACGGAAATAATCCCAAGTGATAACACGTCCACCTCTGGAGTCCTTGTACTGCTGGAACCATTCTGCAGCTTGATCTTTGAGTTGGAAGGAAGCGAACTTAACAAAGTCATCAGGCCTGACATTACTGCACTCGAAATGCTTGCACAGATCCACAAGCCAATCATCAGCATCGGTTGCCTCAACACAATTGCTGAAAGTCTTTGGCCCGTTAGCAAGGAACTGGTTGAGTGTAGCAAAGTGACTCTGATTGCTGCCTTGATTCCCTTGGTTGCCTTGATTGCGCTCTTGAAGAATTTGCATGATCAACTGTGTGTTTGCATTGGTTGCGGCCATCACCGCTTGCCATGCCTCCGGAGGAGGGGGAGGTGGTGGCCGATCAGGATTCGGAGTCGTGCGCGTTGGAGGAGCCATCCTGAAGAGGTTGACCACCATTAGCACATTGATAGACAAATATTGAAGCTGAATCCAACAGAATGAAAATTGCAACATATAGTCTTCACATCCGAACAAAATGAACGAATGCATTCCTCTTGAAATGGTCACATATCCATAAATTGAGAACCCACTTAGAATTAAGGTAGAGAAATAAATCAACAAGGTACGGATCAAGAACGAATAATCGGTAAGAAATCCCCATCTCAAACCAATATCCGTGGAAGAAGAACTAGAGCTACTAGAATTCCCACCTATTAAACTCCCGAAATTTTCCAGTTATGCAATCAGGTGTTGGGGATACAGGGGAAGCATAATATCTCACCCAAACTAGCAAATCCTACATCCAGCTGTATCCATCCTTCAACACATAACCAAGAAACCTTCGGAAACCATCTACCTCAACCTTCGAAAAGCATCCGTTATACAAGTTATGGCGATATTCCCGAACTCCCGCCCCAGTACTGGGTGGCGTCGAGGTTATCTCACCAACGAACTGCATAAAAGAGATTTTCGACGTCGGTGTACTAAACTCAGGTATTCCAGAACTACAATGATAAAATTATGATGACAACACGTCAGAGCTCTGTTGGAAATATGCCCTAGAGGCAATAATAAATTATTTATTATTATTATATTTCCTTGTTCATCATAATTGTTTATTGTCCATGCTAGAATTGTATTGTTAGGAAACTCAGATACATGTGTGGATACATAG
This sequence comes from Triticum aestivum, assembly GCF_018294505.1. Lineage (NCBI taxonomy): Eukaryota > Viridiplantae > Streptophyta > Magnoliopsida > Poales > Poaceae > Triticum > Triticum aestivum. The sequence goes on from NC_057812.1 coordinate 153,526,319, forward strand.
ACAACACCATGTCCCTAGTAAGCCTCTAGTTGACTAGCTCGTTGATCAATAGATGGTTACGGTTTCCTGACCATGGACATTGGATGTCGTTCATAACAGGATCACATCATTGGGAGAATGATGTGATGGACAAGACCCAATCCTAAGCCTAGCACAAGATCATGTAGTTCGTATGCTAAAGCTTTTCTAATGTCAAGTATCATTTCCTTAGACCATGAGATTGTGCAACTCCCGGATACCGTAGGAGTGCTTTGGGTGTGCCAAATGTCATAACGTAACTAGGTGGCTATAAAGGTACACTACAGGTATCTCCGAAAGTGTCTGTTGGGTTGGCACGAATCGAGACTGGGATTTGTCACTCCGTGTAAACGGAGAGGTATCTCTAGGCCCACTCGGTAGGACATCATCATAATGTGCACAATGTGATCAAGGAGTTGATCACGGGATGATGTGTTACGGAACGAGTAAAGAGACTTGCCGGTAACGAGATTGAACAAGGTATCGGGATACCGACGATCGAATCTCGGGCAAGTGTCGTACCGATAGACAAAGGGAATTGTATACGGGATTGATTAAGTCCTTGACATTGTGGTTCATCCGATGAGATCATCATGGAACATGTGGGAGCCAACATGGGTATCCAGATCCCGCTGTTGGTTATTGACCGGAGAGTCATCTCGGTCATGTCTGCATGTCTCCCGAACCCGTAGGGTCTACACACTTAAGGTTCGGTAACGCTAGGGTTATAGAGATATTAGTATGCAGTAACCCGAAAGTTGTTTGGAGTCCCGGATGAGATCCCGGACGTCACGAGGAGTTCCGGAATGGTCCGGACATAAAGGATTATATATAGGAAGTGCTATTTCGGCTATCGGGACAAGTTTCGGGGTCACCGGTATTGTACCGGGACCACCGGAAGGGTCCCGGGGGTCCACCGGGTGGGGCCACCTGCCCCGGGGGCCACATGGGCTGTAGGGGGTATGCCTTGGCCTACATGGGCCAAGGGCACCAGCCCCGAGAGGCCCATGCGCCAAAGGGACAAGAGGAGGGGAGAGTCCTAAAGGGGGAAGGCACCTCCGAGGTGCCTTGGGGAGGATGGACTCCTCCCCCCTTGGCCGCACCCTTCCTTGGAGGAAAGGGCAAGGCTGCACCCTCCCCCCTCTACCTTGGCCCTATATATAGTGGGGGGAAGGGAGGGCAACCAAACCTAAGCCCTGGCGCCTCCCTCTCCCTCCCATGACACATCTCCCTCCTCCCGCAGCGCTTGGCGAAGCCCTGTTGGAATCCCGCTACTTCCACCACCACGCCGTCGTGCTGCTGGATCTCCATCAACCTCTCCTCCCCCCTTGCTGGATCAAGAAGGAGGAGACGTCGCTGCTCCGTACGTGTGTTGAACGCGGAGGTGCCGTCCGTTCGGCGCTAGGATCATCGGTGATTTGGATCACGATGAGTACGACTCCATCAACCCCGTTCTCTTGAACGCTTCCGCGCGCGATCTACAAGGGTATGTAGATCCACTCCTTCCTCGTTGCTAGATGATTCCATAGATTGATCTTGGTGACACGTAGGAAAATTTTGAATTATTGCTACGTTCCCCAACAGTGGCATCATGAGCTAGGTCTATGCGTAGTTTCTATGCACGAGTAGAACACAAAGTAGTTGTGGGCGTTGATTTTGTTCAATATGCTTACCGTTACTAGTCGAATCTTGATTCGGCGGCATTGTGGGATGAAGCGGCCTGGACCGACCTTACACGTACTCTTACGTGAGACTGGTTCCACCAACAGACATGCACTAGTTGCATAAGGTGGCTAGCGGGTGTCTGTCTCTCCCACTTTAGTCGGATCGGATTCGATGAAAAGGGTCCTTATGAAGGGTAAATAGCAATTGGCATATCATGTTGTGGTTTTTGCGTAGGTAAGAAACGTTCTTGCTAGAAACCCATAGCAGCCATGTAAAACATGCAAACAACAATTAGAGGACGTCTAACTTGTTTTTGCAGGGTATGCTATGTGATGTGATATGGCCAAAAGGATGTGATGAATGATATATGTGATATATGAGATTGATCATGTTCTTGTAATAGGAATCACGACTTGCATGTCGATGAGTATGACAACCGGCAGGAGCCATAGGAGTTGTCTTAATTTATTTATGACCTGCGTGTCAACATAAACGTCATGTAATTACTTTACTTTATTGCTAACCGTTAGCTATAGTAGTAGAAGTAATAGATGACGAGAGTACCTGCTGTAGTAGTTGTCTTAATTTATGACATGCGTGTCAACATAAAGGTCGAGCATGAGTCGTATGGTAGATACGATCAACATGAAGATGTTCACCGATGATGACTAGTCCGTCTCACGTGATGATCGGACACGGCCTAGTTGACTCGGATCATGTAATCACTTAGATGACTAGAGGGATGTCTATCTGAGTGGGAGTTCATAAGATGAACTTAATTATCCTGAACATAGTCAAAAGGTCTTCGCAAATTATGTCATAGCTCGTGCTTTAGTTCTACTGTTTAGATATGTTCCTAGAGAAAATTTAGTTGAAAGTTGATAATAGCAATTATGCAGACAGTAAAAGGCTTATGTCCTTAATGCACCGCTCAGTGTGCTGAACCTCGAACATCGTCTGTGGATGTTGTGATCATCTGACATACACATTTTGATAACTACGTGATAGTTCAGTTAAACGGTTTAGAGTTGAGGCACCGAAGACGTTTTGAAACATCGCGAAACATATGAGATGTTTCGAGGGCTGAAATTGGGATTTCAGACTCGTGCCCACGTCAAGAGGTATGAGACCTCCGACGATTTTCTTAGCCTGCAAACAAAGGAGAAAAGCTCAATTGTTGAGCTTGTGCTCAGATTGTCTGAGTACAACAATCATTTGAATCGAGTGGGAGTTGATCTTCCAGATGAAATAGTGATGGTTCTCTGAAGTCACTACCACCAAGCTGCTAGAGCTTCGTGATGAACTATGATATATCAGGGACATATATGATGATCCTTGAGATATTCGCGATGTTTGACATTGCGAAAGTAGAAATCAAGAAGGAGCATCAATTGTTGATGATTGGTGAAACCACTAGTTTCAAGAAGGGCAAGGGAACAAAGGGATACTTCATGAAACGGCAATTCAACTGCTGCTCTAGTGAAGAAACCCAAGGTTGAACCCAAACCCGAGACTGACTGCTTCTGTAATAAGGGGAACAGCCACTGGAGCAGAATTACCCTAGATACTTGGTAGATGAGAAGGCTGGCAAGGTCGATAGAAGTATATTGGATATACATTGTGTTGATGTGTACTTTACTAGTACTCCTAGTAGCACCAGGGTATTAGATACCAGTTCGGTTGCTAAGTGTTAGTAACACGAAACAAAAAGGCTACGGAATAAACGGAGACTAGCTAAAGGTGAGCTGACGATATGTGTTGGAAGTGTTTCCAAGGTTGATATGATCAAGCATCGCACGCTCCCTCTACCATCGAGATTGGTATTAAAACCTAAATAATTGTTATTTGGTGTTTGCGTTGAGCATAGACATGATTGGATTATGTCTATCGCAATACGGTTATTCATTTAAGGAGAATAATGGTTACTCTGTTTATTTGAATAATACCTTCAATGGTCTTACACCTAAAATGAAGAATCTCGATCGTAGTGATACACATGTTCATGCCAAAAGATAGTAATGATAGTACCACCTTCTTGTGGCACTTCCAGTAAGTCATATCGGTATAAAACGCATGAAGAAGCTCCATGTTGATGGATCTTTGGGCTCACTCGTTTTTGAAAAGTTTGAGGCATGCGAACCATGTCTATTGGTGTATATGCATGAAGAAACTCCATGCAAATGGACCGTTTGGACTCACTTGATTTTGAATCACTTGAGACATGCAAATCACACCACATGGGCAAGATGAAAGAAAGCCTCGTTTTTCAGTAAAATGGAACTAGAAAGCAACTTGTTGGAAGTAATACATTTTGATGTGTACAGTCCAATGAGTGCTGAGGCGTGTAGTGGATATCGTTATGTTCTTACTTCACAGATGATTTGAGTAGATGTTGAGTATATTTACTTGATGAATCACGAGTCTGAATTATTGAAAGGTTCAAGTAATTTCAGGGTGAAGTTGAAAGATCGTCGTGACAAGAGGATAAAAGATCTATGATATGATCATAGAGATGAATATCTGAATTACGAGTTTGGCACAAAATTAAGACATTGTGGAAATTGTTTCACAACTAATACAGCCTGGAACACCATAGTGTGATGGTGTGTCCGAACATCATAACTGCACCCTATTGGATATGATGCATACCATGATGTCTCTTATCAAATTACCATGATAGTTTATGGGTTAGGCATTAGAGACAACCGTATTCACTTTAAATAGGGCACCACGTAATTCCGATGAGATGACACCGTATGAACTATGGTTTAGAGAAACCTAAGCTATCATTTCTTAAAAGTTTGGGGCTGCGACGCTTATGTGAAAAAAGTTTCAGGCTGATAAGCTCGAACCCAAAGCGGATAAATGCATCTTCATAGGACACCCAAAACAGTTGGGTATACCTCCTGTCTCATATCGGAAAGAAATAAGGGATTGTTTCTAGAATCGGGTCCTTTCTCGAGGAAAAGTTTCTCTCGAAAGAATTGAGTGGGAGGATGGTGGAGACTTGATGAGGTTATTGAACCGTCTCTTCAACTAGTGTGTGGCAGGGCACAGGGAGTTGTTCCTGTGGCACCTACACGAATTGAAGTGGAAGCTTATGATAGTGATCATGAAACTTCGGATCAAGTCACTCCCAAACCTCGTGGGATGACAAGGATGCGTACTACTTCAGAGTGGTACGTAATCCTGTCTTGGAATTCATGTTGCTAGACAACAATGAACCTACGAGCTATGGAGAAGAGATGGTGGGCCCGGATTCCGATAAATGGCTCGAGGCCATAAAATCCGAGAGAGGATCCATGTATGAAAACAAAGTGTAGACTTTGGCAGAACGGCTCAATGGTCGTAAGGCTCTTGAGTACAGATGGATTTTAAAAGGAAGACGGACAATGATGGTAAATGTCACCATTAAGAAAGCTCGACTTGTCGTTAAGATGTTTTCCGACAAGTTCAAGGAGTTGACTACGGTGAGACTTTCTCACTCGTAGCGATGCTAAGAGTCTGTTGGAATTATATTAGCGATTACTGCATTATTTATGAAATCTTGAAGATAGGATGTCAAAACATTGTTTCCTTGACGATTTTCTTGAGGAAAGGTTGTATGTGATACAACCGGAAGGTTTTGTCAATCCTGAAAGATGCTAATAAGTATGCAAAGCTCCAGCAATCCTTCTAAGGACTGGAGTAAGCATCTCGGAGTTGGAATGTATGCTTTGATGAGATGATCAAAGATTTTGGGTGTATACAAAGTTTATGAGAAACTTGTATTTCCAAAGAAGTGAGTGGGAGCACTATAGAATTTCTGATGAGTATATGTTGTTGACATATTGTGGATCAGAAATGACGTAGAATTTCTAGAAAGCATATAGGGTTATTTGGAAAGTGTTTTTCAATGGAAAGCCTGGATTAAGCCACTTGAACATTGAGCATCAAGATCTATAAGGATAGATCAAAACGCTTAATGGTACTTTCAAATGAGCACATACCTTGACATGATCTTGAAGGTGTTCAAGATGGATCAGTCAAAGAAGGAGTTCTTGCCTGAGTTGTAAGGTATGAAGTTAAGACTTAAAGCTCGACCACGGCAGAAGAAAGAGAAAGGACGAATGTCGTCCCCTATGCTTTTGTCATAGGCTCTATACGGTATGCTATGATGAGTACCGCACCTGATGTGTTCCTTGCCACATGTCTGGCAAGAGGGTACAAAGGTGATCCAGGAGTGGATCACAAGACAGCGGTCAAAGTTATCCTTAGTAACTAGTGGACTATGGAATTTTCTCGATTATGGAGGTGGTAAAAGAGTTCGTCGTAAAGAGTTACGTCGATGCAAGCTTAACAGCTATCCGGATAGCTCTGAGTAGAGATACCAGATACGTATAATGGAGCAACAATTTAGAATAACTCCAAGTAGAACAGTTATTTGAAATGGCTCCAAATATAGCGTAGTAGCTGCATCTACAAGATGACATAGAGATTTGCAAAGTACATACGGATCTGAAAGATTCAGACCCGTTGACTAAAACCTCTCTCACAAGCAAAACATGATCAAACCCAGAACTCATTGAGTCTTAATCACATGATGATGTGAACTAGTTTAGTGACACTAGTAAACTCTTTGGATGTTGGTCACATGGCAATGTGCCCTGTGAGTGTTAATCACATGGCGATGTGAACTAGATTATTGACTCTAGTGCAAGTGGGAGACTGTTGGAAATATGCCCTAGAGGCAATAATAAATTAGTTATTATTATTATATTTCCTTGTTCATGATAATTGTTTATTGTCCATGCTAGAATTGTATTGATAGGAAACTCAGATACATGTGTGGATACATAGACAACACCATGTCCCTAGTAAGCCTCTAGTTGACTAACTCGTTGATCAATAGATGGTTACGGTTTCCTGACCATGGACATTGGATGTCGTTGATAACGGGATCACATCATTGGGAGAATGATGTGATGGACAAGACCCAATCCTAAGCCTAGCACAAGATCATGTAGTTCGTAAGCTAAAGCTTTTCTAATGTCAAGTATCATTTCCTTATACCATGAGATTGTGCAACTCCCGGATACTGTAGGAGTGCTTTGGGTGTGCCAAACGTCACAACGTAATTGGGTGGCTATAAAGGTACACTACAGGTATCTCCGAAAGTGTCTGTTGGGTTGGCACGAATCGAGACTGGGATTTGTCACTCCGTGTAAACGGAGAGGTATCTCTGGGCCCACTCGGTAGGACATCATCATAATGTGCATAATGTGATCAAGGAGTTGATCACGGGATGATGTGTTACAGAACGAGTAAAGAGACTTGCCGGTAACGAGATTGAACAAGGTATCGGGATACCGACGATCGAATCTCGGGCAAGTGTCGTACCGATAGACAAAGGGAATTGTATACGGGATTGATTAAGTCCTTGACATCATGGTTCATCCGATGAGATCATCGTGGAACATGTGGGATCCAACATGGGTATCCAGATCCCGCTGTTGGTTATTGACCGGAGAGTCATCTCGGTCATGTCTGCATGTCTCCCGAACCCGTAGGGTCTACACACTTAAGGTTCGGTGATGCTAGGGTTATAGAGATATTAGTATGCGGTAACCCGAAAGTTGTTCGGAGTCTCGGATGAGATCCCGGACGTCAGGAGGAGTTCCGGAATGGTCCGGAGGTAAAGAATTATATATAGGAAGTGCTATTTCGGCTATCGGGACAAGTTTCGGGGTCACCGGTATTGTACCGGGACCACCGGAAGGGTCCCGGGGGTCCACCGGGTGGGGCCACCTGCCCCGGGGGCCACATGGGCTGTAGGGGGTGCTCCTTGGCCTACATGGGCCAAGGGCACCAGCCCCTAGAGGCCCATGCGCCAAAGGGACAAGAGGAGGGGAGAGTCCTAAAGGGGGAAGGCACCTCCCAGGTGCCTTGGGGAGGATGGACTCCTCCCCCCTTGGCCGCACCCTTCCTTAGAGGAAAGGGCAAGGCTGCACCCTCCCCCTCTCCCTTGGCCCTATATATAGTGGGGGGAAGGGAGGGCAACCAAACCTAAGCCCTGGCGCCTCCCTCTCCCTCACATGACACATCTCCCTCCTCCCGCAGTGCTTGGCGAAGCCCTGTTGGAATCCCGCTACTTCCACCACCACGCCGTCGTGCTACTGGATCTCCATCAACCTCTCCTCCCCCCTTGCTAGATCAAGAAGGAGGAAACGTCACTACTCCGTACGTGTGTTGAACGCGGAGGTCACGTCCGTTCGGCGCTAGGATCATCGGTGATTTGGATCACGACGAGTACGACTCCATCAACCCCGTTCTCTTGAACGCTTCCGCGCGCGATCTACAAGGGTATGTAGATCCACTCCTCCCTCGTTTCTAGATGACTCCATAGATTGATCTTGGTGACACGTAGGAAAATTTTGAATTATTGCTACGTTCCCCAACAAGCTCAACTCCCCGGGACACTTCCACTAAACCCCTGACAGGAGGCACCAAGACAATGTTCTCATCATAAAACCATTAGAACGATTCCAAGATACCCGCGTGATCCTAAAAATTTTTTTAGTGAAATTTGAGAAGAGAAGAGTCAAAACTCTACATCAGGATGCCTTACCAGAGCGATGAGGAGACTGGGAAGTAAAAAGAATACCTAAAATCTCCGATATATAATTCCTAAAGACTCAAAACATTTTTCTAGACACAACTCGGCTGCTAAAACGATCAAGCAATGGGGCTCCTAAGGCCGGGGAAGGCTCTGATACCAACTTGTAACACCCTTGATGCGACTATAGCTCCCACGTGTCGAGGCACGACTTAAAGACATATGCCTTCAATGCGATTATGTCTCTAAGTCGTGCCTCGACACGTGGGAGCTATAGTCGCATCGAAGGTGTTACACTCTATTATACCCGCGGATGTGAAGTGTGGCATAGAATTGGAGCAGCAACTCTTCATTCAAATGCTCTTGGTCAGTGACGAACGGCAGCAATCCAACCTCTTTGAAGCAATCCAGAGATTCTTCCAGACAGGGTAGACCAGCTATTGCTTCAATGTCAAGACGCTTGTGTGGGAAGATGCGACCTTGATTGTATAGAATGCAGAAGTAATAGCTTCGCTGTGGATAGCTCCAGAACCGATCAGATGATATTCTTTCCCTTGAGTAGGGGTTCCTGGAGCTATTGAAGAATCTGTTGTCTGCTCTGAAGCCATTGATATTGAAGGATCCAGGTGCTGATGCAGGACCTGGGAACCTGGGCAATCTTGGGATTGGCTTATGTACCTGAGGCCAGTGCTCAACATGATAGTCGAACTGAGGACCGGCAGCAGGCGCAGGAACAGAAGCAGTGGGATCAGTGGCTTTGCTGACTTCTGGTGATTTTGTTGGTGAGGGATCCACATTAGCTTCAGCCATGACAACGTCAGTGGCTTCATTGGTGTTGGTGGTGGTAGCCTCAAGATTTTCAACCTCCACTTGACGAGCTGGAGGGTCGGTCACAACCACGTTCTCCTCGAGAACCGCTTCTTGGTGGGACAGGGGGTAGCAGCTTGTGGGACTTCTTCTTCATCGGCTGATGCAGCCGGAATGTCTTCAGCAGCTTCAGCTTCAGACGCAGAGACTGGAGGCCTTGGTCCTTTGTGAAGCCTGCGCAACGCAGGCGACGCCTATGTAGTTGGAGTTGGCTGGGCCTCAAAGTCTTCTTCCTCTTGTGGGCGATTAGCCCATGAAGCATCCTGAACAATTGGCGTCAGAGGATGACCAATGCTGATGAGTTCGCTGTGCTCGGGCTGAGGAAGGACTGCACCATCTTCTACATGGTTATGGTGACCAATGTCGTCAGCAGCGATGGGATCAGCTGCTGGAAAGTCTTCAGCTTCATGAGCCTCTGTGAAAGCAGGCTCATGGATTGTCAATTGGTGTTTAGCGTCAGGTCGAACCATGGAAATGGGTTCAACAATCAAAGGCTCGCGGAGCAGCCCGTTCTTTCTTGTTCTTCCTCTTCTTCTTGGAGGGGGCAGTAAGAGAGGCTTCAAGATGTTTCCTCTTCCTGGCTTTAGCCTCAGCAGTCCTCGTCTTCTTCAGCTCTGAAGCGGTTGACCGGCTTTTTGGCTTCGAGCCAGTCATTCTAGTTGGGATGACAATGGGATCTGCTTCCTGCCTTGGTGCGGGAGGTTCGGTCACAATGGGCTTCTTCTTCTGCTTAGCAGCCATCCTGGGATCAATGCCTGGACGCCCAAGGGCCTTGCGCTTCTCAGCTTCGTTGTAGCCTTGCACACACTTGTCAGCCAGGTTCTTCATACGCTCCCGAGAACCCTGAGCTTCTGCGCATTTCTTGAGAAAGGCTTCTTTGAGCTCGTGCAGCATAATCTTGAAGTTTTTCACCTCTTGCATGCTAAGCTTGGCCATATGCTTCTTGAACTGAGCCTTTTCATAGTCAATCTTTTGCTTCAGTTCGACAATGCGCTGAGCGAGGGCTAGCTCTGAAGCAATGGCGCCATGGAAGGTGACACTGAGGCCAATGGGTAGTTGCAGATCTTCGAAGCTGGTGTTTGGCGTGTCAAACCACTCATCAATGAAGTTGTGGATGATTGTTACATCAAAGAGAGGCAGATCATTGAAGATTTCTGCTTGTTCTTTGCTCTTGATGAGTTGCTCAAGAGCGTCATCTGCAAGATCTTCATCACTTGACAGATCAATGGCATCATTGCGCAGAATGGCCGCAGCTGTTAGCTCTTGGCCGGTGTGTGGCAGAGGCATCTTGACCTTCTGGGGCTTGGAGATGCATGACAAATCTTCAGACTGCACACTATCTTCAGGAGGTGCAGTTGCCAGTGGCTTCGCCCGTGAGCTTTTTGGTGCAGAGGCCGACTTTGAAGCTTTTGGCTGCTTCAGCTTCTTTGGCTTCGGCGCTGCAGGCGCTTCATCTGATTCAGCGTCATCTACAGGCTCATTCACGGTTGTCCCTTGAACCACGATGTGAGTGATGAGGCCTTCAAGATTCTAGAAGGGCCCAAGAAGATTGGGTTCAGCTTCGCGAGTTCCATCGGCATGGGGAGCAGAGGGACCAGGGTTGAAATCTAAACCCAAAGTCTTCTTGTTTTGCTTCCCTGAGTTCTGGGCAAACTGGAAGTGGCACTTAAACAGATTGTCGTCACGACACCATAGCAGGGACGTTGGGTCAGCATCCGCAGGCTGTGCTCCACGGACCATGCAGGGATAGAAGCCTTGTTCAATGGCTTCATCCCTGGTCCTGGGTTGAAGATTTTTGTAGAGGATGTCTCCCCATGGTCGCTTGATGGCATTCTTTTCAGCATATTCCTTGGTCACAAATCTGTACTTGAACCACTGTTCTGCCCAATAGCGTCGAATCCATTGGATTCGCGTCTTGCGCTGATTGTAATCCTCTTCAGGATCTATCTTGTACAGCTCTGAGAGGTCATCGGGCAGATCTCTTGATGTTTCTCCTCGACGCTTTCTGCCACCCTTCCTTGCTGATTTTTCTGAAGCCATGAACCTTAATCTAAAAGGCTTCAATACGTTCAGAGGCTTCAAAGGTTTTCGCTTGCTAGACAAACAGGAACTGGCTTCGGGAGAATTTATGTGAAGTTGTAAGAATTCTGCAAATGAATGCAGACTATGAGAACCAAGGGATTCTCCCACGGACATGTACCTGTGACAGCATTAAGGTGCGAGGGAAGGGGAAGAGGTCATATGCATTCTCAGAAGATTTTGAAGATAAATCAGTTTAGAAGACATTGAACTCATCGTGCGAAGACATTCACTCATAGATAAGGTGTTGGTTCCAGATTTGTACAAATCCACGGATCAGTACAAGTGAGGAATCTAACTACTTTGTGAAGCATAAGTGAATATACTAGGCATGTTATGAGATGCAGTATGAAAGAGATCCAACTTGTGTGAATAGAAACTGCTTGTGGTAGAAAGTGATAAAGCTATAGGATCAAAGAGGCCGTAAAAAGGAGGTTTTATTTACCACACGAAGAACTGCTAGACGGAGTGGAAGAGGAGGCCGAGCAGTTCGATCGTCCGTGCCCTAACTTGGCGACGGAGGACACCTACGGCGACAATGGAGAAGACGATGTCCACGGTCGGCGTGAAGACGGCGCCGAAGAGGTTGCGGCAGCGAAGCGCTTCGTTGCCGGCGTCGTCAAGGGCTAGCGGTGGCACTAGGATTTGTGCGAGAGTGGAAGAAGAGATAATGACTGTTGTGAGGTGTGTATTTATAGGTACAGGGGCGGCACTGCGTTATTACACGGGTGCCCCTGGCAATTCGCATCTGAGGAACACGTGGCCATCATGCAGCATATTGGGGTTTGTTCCACGTCCCACGCACGCCTGGATTGTCGGGTGGTCGTTCCCACTTCTCTGGGTTTCAGGTGGAGGAATGAGCATTGAAAACGGACTTAATGGTTGTCTCTGTATCTTCTGCTGACGAGGACGCAGAGAAGACATTCGACAGTTTCAATAGAATGCATATGATTTGGAGAGATAGAGTTTGAGATAGAAAGCATAGAGAGGTTAGGGTCCGATCACATTCACTTAGTTCAAAAGATTCAACAAGAAGACATAGCTATAAGTGAATGCTATAGAGGACAGAAGACTAGTATATATATATATAATCAACATAGTGAAGATAATCATGAAGATATGTTGAGATTGAAGCCAATACCAAATGTGAAGACATAGCAAATGTAATGACATGAGTGAAACACTTCAAACAGAACATTTGGTAGTGGCGTTACCCACTGTATAGGAAGTATTAGACCCAGACACGATGCACAATTATCGTGGCACTCCGAAGTCAAATTCCACATTAATGTATTCACACTTAGAATGTATGTCTTCATTGATTGAAGATATACTTTACTTCGTGTGTTGCACATCTAAGTCATCAATATGCATAAGTGTTAGGATGTGTGCCTGATCACAGGACATTTGAGGATTCCAGGATATTTAGCTCACACCGTAACTTGCAAAATCTCTTCTCATCCAAGGGCTTGGTGAAGATATCTGCCAATTGCTCTTCAGTGTTGACGTGTATGATATCAATATCTTCCTTCACAACATGATCTCTGAGAAAGTGATGACGAATTTCAATGTGCTTTGTCTTCGAGTGCTGAACTGGGTTGTTGGCAATCTTGATGGCGCTTTCGTTGTCGCAGTAGAGTGGCACTTGCTTCAGATGAATGCCATAGTCCTTGAGTGTTTGCTTCATCCACAGAAGCTGAGCACAGCAAGATCTAGCAGCAATGTATTCAGATTCAGCAGTGGAGAGAGATACATAGTTCTGCTTCTTTGAAGACCAACATACAAGTGATCGTCCCAGAAAGTGACATGTGCCTGATGTAGACTTGCGATCCACTTTGTCACCAGCATAATCAACATCCGAGAATCCAACCAGATCAAACTCTGAGCCCTTTGGATACCATAATCCTAGAGTTGGGGTGTGAGCCAAATATCGAAGAATTCGCTTCACAGCTAAGTGATGCGACTCCTTTGGTGTCGCTTGGAATCGAGCACACATGAAAACACTAAGCATAATATCTGGCCTAGATGCACATAGATAAAGCAAAGAACCAATCATGGAGCGGTATACCTTTTGATCGAACTCTTTACCATTGTCGTCGGGACCCAGATGATGCTTGGCTGGCATTGGTGTCGTGAAGCCTTTGCAGTCTTGCATACCGAACTTCTTTAGACAATCTTTGAGATACTTCTCTTGAGATATGAAGATGTCGTTGCGTTGCTGTCGTATTTGGAAGACCGAGGAAGAACTTCAGCTCTCCCATCATGGACATCTGATATTGCTCTTGCATCATATATCCAAACTCTTCACTGTACTTCTGATTGGTGCAGCCGAAGATAATGTCATCCACATATATTTGGCACACAAACAGTTCACCATCATATGTCTTCGTGAAGAGAGTGGGGTCTAGGGAACCAGGTATGAAGCCTTTGCTCTTCAGGAAGTATTTGAGTGTGTCATACCAGGCCCGAGGGGCTTGTTTGAGGCCATACAGTGCCTTGTTGAGCTTGTATACCATGTCAGGATGTTTTGGATCTTCAAAGCCAGGCGGTTGTGCAACATACACTTCTTCTTCAATCTTGCCATTGAGAAAGGCGCTCTTCACATCCATTTGATATCGAAGTATGTTATACTGATTGGCATAGGCCAGAAGTATGCGTATGGCTTCAAGTCTAGCCACAGGAGCAAATGTTTCATCGAAGTCAATGCCTTCCACTTGAGTATATCCTTGAGCAACAAGACGAGCTTTGTTTCTGACAACTTGACCATGCTCATCTTGCTGGTTGCGGCATATCCATTTGGTGTGTATTATGTTGTGCTTCCGAGGATCAGGACACTTAACCAGTTCCCATACATTATTCGGCTCAAACTGTTGAAGCTCTTCTTGCATAGCTTGAATCCATTCAGGTTCCATGAAGGCTTCTTCAACTTTCTTGGGTTCTGTTATTGAGACGAATGCGAAGTGCCCACAGAAATTTGCTAGCTGAGTTGCCCTTGATCGAGTGAGCTGGACCGGGTGCATTGATGCTGTCAATTATTCTCTCAATCTGCACTTCATTGGCAACACGAGGATGTACAGGGCGAAGGTTTTGCTCTTGCTGATCATTGTCATTGTTAGTGGGATTGTCTTCAGGCTGAGCATTGTCTTCAGGTTGATCAGGTGCCGAGATGATAAGTTCCTCTTCAGTTTGAGCTTCAGAGGGTATGATTTCTCCGGTTCCCATAAGCTTGATTGATTCGCTGGATGGAACTTCATCTAGCATATTTGGGAGGTGCTCTATTTGTGAACCGATAGTCTCATCAAACCGCACATCCACTGTTTCAACCACTTTATAATGAAAGAGATTGAAGACTATGTAGGAATGCGAATCCTTTCCATATCCAAGCATAAAACCCTCATGTGCTTTTGGTGCAAATTTTGAAGTGTGATGTGGATCCTTGATCCAGCACCTGGCACCAAATACTCTGAAGTAACTGACATTTGGCTTCTTGCCAGTAAGGAGCTCATAAGATGTTTTGTTCAGAAGCTTGTGAAGATAAACACGATTGATTGTATGACATGCAGTATCAATGGCTTCAAGCCAGAATTTTCTTGGAGTCTTGAATTCATCAAGCATCGTTCGGGCCATCTCAATGGGTGTTCTGTTCTTGCGTTCGACGACGCCATTATGCTGTGGGGTGTATGGGGCTGAGAATTCATGTGTGATGCCCAAGGTATCAAGATATGTATCAAGGCCAGTGTTCTTGAATTCAGTGCCATTGTCACTTCTGATGTGCTTTATCTTGGCGCCATAATTGTTCATTGCTCGATTGGCGAAGCGTCTGAAGACATCCTGCACTTCAGTCTTGTAGAGGATTATGTGCACCCAAGTATATCTAGAATAATCATCAACAATAACAAAGCCATAGAGGCAAGCAATAGTAGTAAGAGTTGAGTAATGAGTGGGACCGAAAAGATCCATGTGGAGCAGTTCGAAGGGTCGAGTGGTTGTCATGATTGTCTTCGAGGGATGTTTGGCCCTCGTCATCTTCCCTGCTTCACAGGCACCGCATAAGTGATCTTTCTTGAACTTGACGCCCTCGATGCCTATGACATGCTTCTTCTTTGCAAGGGTGTGGAGGTTCCTCATGCCAGCATGCCCTAGCCTCCGATGCCAGAGCCAGCATTCTGAAGCCTTTGCTAGAAGACATACGGCAAGCTGTGGTCCTGCCGAAAAATCTACCACGTACAAGTCATCTTTCCGATACCCTTCAAACACTAGAGACTTGTCAGATTCCATTAGTACAAGGCAGCGATATTTTCCAAATATTACGATCATGTTCAAATCGCAAAGCATTGAGACAGACATTAAGTTGAAGCCAAGGGATTCAACAAGCATGACTTTATCCATGTGTTGATCCTTTGAGATTGCAACTCTACCTAGACCCAATACCTTACTTTTACCAGTGTCAGCAAATGTGATGTGACTCTTGTCGGATGGACGTAAGGTTGAGTCCATAAGAAGGCTTCATTTGCCAGTCATGTGGTTGGTACACCCACTATCAATAATCCATTCTGAAGACGTTGGTGTCGTACCCTACAGTGTAGTTAGGGGGATAGGCTTCACGAAGAGAATTGTGAAGCAAAAACATTTGACGAACCAGTGGGTTATGAAAGCTTAGATCCAGATTAGGACTGATAGGGAGAGTAGCAAGTGATTCAGGAACGAAGTACATAGTAAGACCATTCGGGCATTTGATCTTGCGCCCTACAAGATGTTTAAGGTCCCCAGCAATAGCGTCAGACGATTTTGGTTTTCTGCTGGAGACCTTTCCTTGCAAAAGAGAGTTAAGATTTCTTAGCCACCCACATCTTCAAGGGTGGCTTAGAAGCAATAAGTCTAAGTGCAGCGTCTGAGAACTTTGGCTTTGGAGCCCTAGCAAAAAGTCTTGCAGGCGGACAATAGTACTCATAAGAATACGCAGAATAGTTCTTGGTCTTATGAACATGGCGATTTGATGAACCGCGCTCATATTCATAGGCCTGAGTATGGTTTCCCTGCAAAACATTTGCGTTAGTGCGACTCAGGTGAGTCCTTTGTCTGTATGAAGCCTTTGGACCGTATGAAGCCTGTGGTCTGAGGTTTGTCTTCTTCACGTGTGGTGTCATGATGACATTCACAGGAAGATTCTCCAGACACATTTTCGGAACCCAGATCTTCTTCATAGGCGGTCCATTCCTGCAGTTAGTACCAATGTACCTGGCAAACACTTCACCATTCGGATTCTTAAACAGTTTATAGTTTGCATCAAAGGATTCATCAATGACAATGGGGTTTGCACAAGTGAAGCCAGATAGATTGGATAGATCTGCTGAAGATTCCTTTGCAGCAACCCATGTGGTTTTGGGGTACTGCTCAGGTTTCCAGTAAGATCCATCAGCATTCATTTTCCTTACGAACCCAACACCCTCTTTCCTCGGGTTTCGGTTCAAGATCTGCTTTTTGAGGACATCACATAGTGTCTGATGCCCTTTAAGACTTTTGTACATCCCTGTTTCAAGCAATGTCTTCAACCTAGCATTCTCATCAGCAATAGCAGTGGAATCCTCAGCAAAGGGGTTAGTTCCCACATCAACAGTTGAAGATATTGCAACAGTAGCAGCAGTAGAACATTCAACAACAGTAGTAGCATTATCACGCTCAATGCACTTAAGACATGGTGGTTCAAATCCTTCCTGAGCGGAACTGATCTGTTTGGAGCGAAGTGACTCATTTTCCTTTTGAAGATCTTCATGAGCCGCTCTCAATTTCTCAAGATCTTGCTTCCTCTGAAGATAATCATAGGAAAGCTTTTCATGAGTTGTTGAGAGCGTTTCATGACGACTTTCAAGTTCCTCATACTTAACGTGAAGATTTTTTATGTCTTCAATTAAGGACTCAGAACGAGTCATTTCAGCGCCTAACAGATCATCGCTTTTGTCTAACAGTTTTTGAATATGTTCCATGGCTTTTTATTGTTTAGTTGCAATTTTAGCAAGTGTTTTGTAGCTGGGTTTTGAACCACAATCAGAGTCATCGTCACTAGATGTTTGATAGTGAGTAGTGCGTGTGTTGACCTTGGCACTGCGTGCCATGAAGCAGTAGGTAGGAGCGGAGTGGTCCTTGTCATTTGCATCAGTGCCGGTGATGAAGTCATTGTCTTCAGTGTTGAAGATGGACTTGGCAACGTATGCTGTAGCCAGACTTGCGACGCCGGAATTGGACTCCTCCTCAGACTCCCCCTCTGCCTCCTCAGAAGCAGACTCCTCCTCTGAATCCATTTCCTTGCCAACAAATGCACGTGCCTTGCTAGATGAGCTCTTCTTGTGTGATGAAGACTTTGAAGAAGACTTTGAGTATTTCTTCTTCTTATTGTCGTCAGAGTCATATTCCTTGCTCTTCTTCTTCTTTTTGTTCTCATGGTCCCACTGCGGACACTCAGAGATGAAGTGGCCAGGTTTCTTGCACTTGTGACATGTTTTCTTCTTGTAGTCATGAGCACAAGCTTCATCATTCCTTGAGCTTGATCGGGATGACTTTCTGAAGCCTTTCTTCTTGGTGAATTTTTGGAACTTCTTCACAAGCATAGCAAGTTCCCTTCCAATGTCTTCAGGATCATTAGAACTGCTATCAGATTCTTCTTCAGATGAGGAGACAGCTTTTGCCTTCAAGGCACGAGTTCGCCCATAGTTTGGACCGTAGATATCTCTTTTCTCAGAAAGCTGAAACTCATGTGTGTTGAGCCTCTCAAGTATGTCAGACGGATCGAGTGTCTTGAAATCAAGACGTTCTTGAATCATCAGGGCTAGGGTGTCAAACGAACTGTCAAGTGATCTCAGTAGTGTCTTGACGACTTCATGCTTGGTGATCTCAGTAGCGCCAAGGGCTTGAAGCTCATTCGTGATGTCAGTGAGTCGATCAAATGTGAGCTGGACATTCTCCTTGGCATTTCTCTTGAAGCGGTTGAATAGGTTGCGAAGGACATTGATTCTCTGACCTCTCTGGGTTGAGACGCCTTCGTTGACTTTGGAGAGCCAGTCCCAGACTAGCTTAGATGTTTCCAAAGCACTCACGCGGCCATACTGTCCTTTGGTCAGATGACCACAGATGATATTCTTGGCAGTAGAGTCTAGTTGAATGAACTTCTTGACGTCAGCAGCAGTGACACCTTCTCCAGCCTTGGGAACGCCGTTCTTGACGACATACCATAGGTCGACGTCAATGGCTTCAAGATGCATGCGCATCTTATTCTTCCAGTAGGGATATTCAATTCCATCGAAGACGAGGCACGCAGCGGAGACTTTGATTATCCCTGCAGTCGACATAGCTAAAACTCCAGGTGGTTAAACCGAATCACATAGAACAAGGGAGTACCTCGCTCTGATACCAATTGAAAGTGTGTTATATCGACTAGACGGGGGTGAATAGGCGATTTTTATGAAAGTCTTCAAAACGTGGAAGTTATGAAGACAAACGATAGAAATAAACCTATTACCCTGCAGGGAAGGTAGACTACACTAGGCAAGCCATAGTCAAGTATTCAATAGAGTGAAAGCACAATGACTAATAGCAGCAATATAGTAAGGATCAGGTAGGAAGATATTATGAAGCCAAACAGAACACGCAGTCACTCAGTGAAGATAAAAGATAGTGCAATCATACAATGACTTCACAAGGAGTAACAGTACGTAAAGAGAAGGGAAGGATGAAACCAGTGACTCGTTGAAGACAATGATGTGTTGGACCAGTTCCAGTTGCTGTGACAACTGTACGTCTGGTTAGGGCGGCTAGGTATTTAAACCTGAGGACACACAGTCCCGGACACCCAGTCCTGAACACGTAGCTCAGGACACCCAGTCCTCACCGTATTCCCCTTGAGCTAAGGTCACACAGACCTCGCCCAATCACTCTGGTAAGTCTTCAAGGTAGACTCCCAAACCTTCACAGACTTCGTTCACCGGCAATCCACAATGTCTCTTGGATGCTCAGAACGCGATGCCTAACCGGCTGGAGGATTCACAGTCCTCAAGTGTAATAAGTCTTCAGATCACACAGACAAGAAGACTTAAGTGATGCCTAATTCTCTTTGGCTCTGGGTGGTTAGGGCTTTATCCTCGCAAGGAATTCTCTCTCAAAAGCTTCGAGGTGGGTTTCTCTCAAACGACAAAAGCCGTATACTAACTCTGAGCAGCCAACCATTTTTGGTTGTAGGGGGTGGGCTATTTATAGCCACTAGGCAACCCGACCTAATTTTTCCGAAATGACCCTGGGTCACTAAGGAACTGACACGTGTTCCAACGGTCAGATTTCAAACTCACACGGCAACTTTACTTGGGCTACAAGCAAAGATGACTTGTCCGACTCTGGACAAGATTCGCTCTCATAGTCTTCACTCGAAGACATAGGTTTTGGTTAAGCATCACTTCAGTCATTCTGACTGGTTCTCTTGGACCCCACTTAACAGCACAGCGGTTCCTATGACTCAACAAAGAAAAAGAAAAAGAACTACGAAAGATCTAAGTCTTCGAGCTCCATAGGCTTCATGCGATGTCTTCTCTTGTCATAGTCTTCAATGTGAATATCTTCATATACCACCTTTGACATCAATGTCTTCATACATTTTTAGGGGTCATCTCTGGTAGGAAAACCGAATCAATGAGGGACTTCTACCTGTGTTATCCTGCAATTCTCACAAACACATTAGTCCCTCAACTAGGTTTGTCGTCAATACTCCAAAACCAACTAGGGGTAGCACTAGATGCACTTACAATGTTCACCATTGAAAACTACTCCATCTCACTTGATGATCGGACATGGTTTAGTTGATATGGATCACGTGATCACTTAGATGATTAGAGGGATGTCTATCTAAGTGGGAGTTCTTAAGTAATATGATTAATTGAACTTTAATATATCATGAATTTAGTCCTGATAGTATTTGCATATCTATGTTGTAGATCAAATGCTCGCGTATAGCTTCCCCTTTTATTTTTGATATGTTCCTAGAGAAAACTAAGTTGAAAGATGAAAGTAGCAATGATGCGGACTAGGTCCGTGATCTAAGGATTATCCTCATTGCTGCACAGAAGAATTATGTCCTTGATGCACCGCTAGGTGACGGACCTATTGTAGGAGCAGATGCAGACATTATGAACGTTTGGCAAAGCTCGGTATGATGACTATTGGCGTCCTGGGAACGGGGGTCCCCAGACTTGCCTGCCTGCGGCCCGTGGCGTGGCTGAGCCAGCAGGTCGTACGGCCCATATTCACCAACAAAGCGCCCAAGTCCCTCGCGAGGGGCCAAGCCTCGCGAGGCGGACGGCGCAAGACCTTCTCTGGAGTGGCCTAGCTAGGCAGGCTCACGAGGAGCGGAGATATCAAGGCGAGGCGAACCTCACGAGGCTCCCGTGACGTGAGTCGTGATGATCGACACCAGCCGGGCGCCAGCGCGCACAGCGTCCTTGTTTCCTCTTTGGTGCAGAGGGGGCAAGCGCAGCCGCGGAGTACCGAGGCATCAGGCAAAGGTTGCCATTTCAGTACAACAAGACCAAGACCAAGGACTACGAGACGGAGGTCATCGTAGGGCTGAGAATAGCGTCACCACCAGAACTTTGTGCAGGCGAAGACTACTTTTGTCAAGATAGCTTGTACTAGCTGTCCCCCTTCAAATTAGCCCGCCATTGTTGGCTCCCTTCCCGCTCGATATTTGGGAAGAGGACCCGGGCCTCTATAAATAGGACTAGCCACCATAGTGGAGGGGGGATCTGAGCTGAAGAGAGACCACCTCACACACAAGCCCACCGAGCACAAGAACGCCTTAACCTCAGGAGGCCGTTCTTCCCTTGTATTGTTCATCATCAGCCCGAGGCAATCCACCACCACACTAGATTAGGCTATTACACCACAACGGTGGCCCGAACCAGTATAAACCCTGTGTCCATCTGTGTTGTGAGTTCGTCGAGTTCGTCCGCGAGATCCTAGCAAGCTAGAGCGTAGATCGGTTGAAGGGAAATACTTCGCGCGCATCCCAGTGTTCGAACCTTAAGGGTTGCCGGGACCCCATACCCCGACATTTGGTGCGCTAGGTAGGGGTGCGCCGTAGCTTCCCTTCCATCAGTTCGTTGCTCCGTCGATCCGTCGTCTCGGTGTCGGACGCTCGTCGCGCTCGAGCTGAGCGCCGGGCAGCCCTCGCCGCCCGCGTCTCTCAGACGGCTCCCGTCGGCGGGCCGCCTCGCTGTTCTCCGTCCCCTGCCGCCAACGCTGCCACCGGCCCGGTGGGAAACGAGCAGCAGGTGTCCTTGCAGCATCCTTCGGTGCGGCAAGATGGCCGCACCGCTACTCCATCACTCACTCCTACTGCCTCCTCATCCCACGCGCACCGTGCTCCCCTGGAGGTGCGGGCCGCGCTCATCATGGCAAACGAGCTCCTGTGTTACCGCCCCGTCGACGACGTCTATGAGGAGTGGCTCGACTGCGTCGCCGAGCTAGTCCGTGCCGCGGGGGGCTCTTCTAGTGCTGTTTCACTCTTTGCCTCCCCCTCAACAGGCCGCGGGCAATGGGGCTCGTGGTGCGCCTCCACCACCTCGACCCCAGGACGGTGCCTTGGCGCCAAGGCGCGTGCCTCCGCGGCGCGAGCCGCCGCGCCCGGCGCCCGCGCGTGAAGAAAGGAGCTGCCAAGAAATCCCGCGGCCGCGAGAAGCTGCACCAGCGCTCCCCGCACCACCTCGTGAAGATCGTGCGCTGCCTGCAGTGGCACAGCGCGGACCACGCCAAGACCAAGCTCCGCCCCCGAAGAGGGCCCCGGCAACCACGGTAGGCTGCCGCGCCTTCACCCCTGAGCTGCGCAGCGTTGCCTGGCCAGGCAAGTTCAAGCCAGATCTGCCTCCTCGGTACGACGGCACCGCCGACCCCGCGGAGTTCCTGTAGCTCTGTGAGTTGAGCATCGAAGCGGCCAACGGCGACAAAAAAGTCATGGCGAACTGGTTTCCCATGGCTCTCAAGGATGGTGCCCGCTCCTGGCTCCTGAACCTGCAGCACGGCTCGATCTCCTCCTGGGACGAGATGGACGACCGCTTCGTCTCCAACTTCCAGGGCACTCGTGACTGCCCACCGGTCGCGGGCGACCTACGCCATATCAAGCAACAGCCAGGAGAGACCCTCCAGAAGTACATCCAGCGCTTCAACAGCACCCACCTCAAGATCCCCAAGGTCACGGACGCGGCCATCATCTCTACGTTTTCTGATGGGGTCCGTGTCGTCAAGATTAAGGAAGAGCTGGCAATCCATGAGGAGCTTTGCACATCTCAGGAGCTGTTCAACCTGGCGACCAGGTGCGCAAGAGCCGAGGAGGGGCGCCTGAGGGAGTCCTGGATTAGGGGGTCTCCAGACGGCCGGACTGTTAGACTATGAAGATACAAGATTGAAGACTTCGTCTCGTGTCCGGATGGGACTCTACTTGGCGTGGAAGGCAAGCTAGGCAATACGGATATGGATATCTCCTCCTTTGTAACCGACCTTGTGTAACCCTAACCCTCTCTGGTATCTATATAAACTGAAGGGTTTTAGTCTGTAGGACAACAACCATAACATACAATCATATCATAGGCTAGCTTCTAGGGTTTAGCCTCTCTGATCTCGTGGTAGATCTACTGTTTTACTACTCATATCATCAATATTGATCAAGCAGGACGTAGGGTTTTACCTCCATCAAGAGGGCTCGAACCTGGGTAAAACATCGTGTCCCTTGCCTCCTGTTACCATCCAGCCTAGACGCACAGTTCGGGACCCCCTACCCAAGATCCACCGGATTTGACACCGACATTGGTGCTTTCATTGAGAGTTCCGTTGTGCCGTCGCCACCAGGAAGGATGTCTCATCCCGTCTTTAAGGATGGCACTATTGCTGAGGGAGCTTTGGCTATCGGCCAAACTCTCCGGCTAGGTGGTTTTCTTATGACCGCCTGTTCGGACGCTGCGCCGACGATGACTTCTCGGGTCATCGAAAGCAATCTTCACGTCAACTCGGAACTCGCCAAGTAGTTAGATCCAATGGAGCTCTGTTCCCTGAATGAGCTCTTGGATCGCATCGCCACCCTGGGAGTCGCTACAGACTATGATCAGATTGGGCCTAAACCCGATCTGAGAGAGATCAACTCTCCCCAGGTCACCCATCACGTTACAGTGGTCCAGGAACAATGCGGCAACCCTTCATCTATCTTAAGGACTAGCTATGTCCGGATTCCCGATCCCTCCAAGCCGGATACCCTCGGAGGGGAGGACGTCTCTCAAGGCCTGAACCTAGAATCAGGCAGCGGGCTAGATTTATAGGAAAACATCCAAGAATCCAAACTTTCGAGTTTGGAAACTCCTTGGCCCCTGAGTCTCAGATTGGGTAAGGATTCGAATTCAATTCCACCCACCCACCCAAACATACGCGATCTATCCCAAATTAGGCAAGAGCCCGAAGAAACAGTACACCATTACTGGGCCAGATTCCTCCTGGCCATGAATAGGATAAAGGACTGCCGCGAGGAAGATGCAATTTCATTCTTCTGCAATAATTGCGCGGACAAGGGAATCCTCAACACCATAAGTCGCCGCAAAATTACACGCTTTACCGACTTGGTGTCCATAGTAAGAAAGTACTGTGCGATGGAGAGCGCTTGGAAAACCGAAATAAAGTTTTGGGATAATCCGGCCCTGAATACAAACCCAGTCCGAAATAAAAGGGTGCATTATCACAATACACCTGGGTTAACTACCAAAAAGCAAAAGCCCTCTACGGGGCAAGGAACCGTACTGGAGGGATGGCTCAACGGACCCTGCAAAATTCATAGTACAGCGGATGCAATACCAACGCACAGCCTTAGAGCATGTTGGATACTCCGGCAGGTGGCCAAAAGTGGTGAGGATCTACTCCTCCCAAAACCACAGAGCACCATCCCGTGGACAACAATACGGTGTTAACGGTCTTTGAGACCTTCGCGTCAAATAATAGACGCAAGCGAACACTCCGCAGCATGGCCGAAATCTGCCACATAGCAGAAATAAATCCTTGGAGTGACACGGCTATTACCTTCAATGCCAGTGACGAACCCAAATTCCGAACAGCCCGAGCACCAGCCGCACTGGTCCTCAGTCCAATCGTGGACGGCTTTCGACTCACCAAGGTACTCATGGACGGCGGCAGCGGATTAAACCTCATCTATGAGGAAACTCTTCAAAAGATGGAAATAGACTGGAGCCGCATTGAGCAAAGTAGCACAACCTTTAGAGGAATCATCCCCAGTCGGGAAGCACGCTGTGCTGGGAAAATCACACTAGATGTGGTATTCGGCACGCCGGATAATTACAGGTCCGAAGAAATTACATTCCAAGTGGCCCCGTTCAGCAGCGGATACCACGCTCTACTAGGGCGGGAGGCGTTTACAATCTTCCAAGCCATACCCCATTACGGGTACATGAAGCTCAAAATGCCCGGGCCCAACGGAATCATCACTCTTGCTAGTGATCCGGACATAGCACTCCGCGCCGAAAATAAGACAGCCGCACTGGCCCTCGAGGCACTATCCGAAGCCCTAGCGGCCGAGGAACTAACTGCGCTGCGCTCCACGGTGAACAGGGACGATGTGATACTCGATAAAAGATCCAAGTCCACCTCCTTTAAACCGGCGGACGAAATAGTCAAATTCCAAGTCCATCCAACGGACCCTACAAAAACAGCTTCCATCGGGGCACAATTAAACCCTGATGTCGACGCCGCACTGCGAGAGTTCCTACGCGAGAACTGGGACATTTTTGCCTGGCACCCTTCAGACATGCCAGGAATCCCACGCAGGCTGGCTGAGCACAGCCTAAATATCCTAAAAGGATTCAAGCCAGTCAAGCAGGCTCTTCGACGTTTCTCCGAGCCTAAGAGACAAGCCATGGGAGAGGAACTAGCCAAGCTATTGGAGGCCGGATTCATCAGAGACATAAAACATCCGGACTGGCTAGCAAACCTGGTGATGGTACCAAAGAAGGACAAATCCTGGCGCTTGTGCGTCGATTTTAAGGACCTTAACAAGGCCTGCCCAAAGGATCCCTTCCCCCTCCCCCGCATCGATCAAATCATCGATGCTACCGCAGGACACGATTCATTGTGTTTCCTCGACGCATACTCCGGCTACCATCAAATTAAAATGGCGGAGCCAGACCAAGCCGCAACGGCATTCATCACACCATACGGCCCATTCTGCTTCAACACAATGCCCTTCGGGCTCAAAAACGCCGGCGCAACATATCAGCGCATGATTCAGACATGTCTGGCAAACCAGATCGGCAAAACAGTGGAGGCATACGTGGATGACGTGGTCGTTAAAACCAAGCATGTCGAAACTCTAGTAGACGACTTGAGGCTCACATTCGACAACCTCCGAACATATGACATCAAGCTCAATCCGGAAAAATGCGTTTTCGGCGTACCAGCCGGAAAGCTCCTGGGATTCATTGTCTCCAGTAGAGGTATTGAAGCTAATCCGGCCAAAATCCGAGCGTTGTCACAGTTGGCTACCCCAACAGACCTCAAACAAATACAAAAATTGACTGGATGCGTGGCGGCTCTAAGCCGCTTTATCTCCCGCTTGGGAGAAAAGGCATTACCCCTTTATCGCCTCCTCCGGCGCACCGAACACTTCGAGTGGACGGATGCCGCCTCGGCCGGACTCAACGAAATAAAAGCCATATTGGCAACAAACCCAGTCCTGGCCGCGCCAAACATTGGCGAACCAATGCTATTGTACATTGCGGCAACTCATCAAGTAGTAAGCGCAGTGCTCGTCGTCGAGCGAGAAGTGGACGGACACAAATTCCCCCTTCAAAAGCCGGTTTACTATGTGTCCACTGTCCTTACTCCATGCAAATCACGGTACCCGCATTATCAAAAGATAGCGTACGCGGTATTTATGGCATCCCAGAAGCTGCGACACTACTTTCAAGAGTGTTCGATAACGGTAGCCTCGGAAGTACCACTTAACGATATTATAAACAACCGCGACGCGACGGGCCGGATTGCCAAATGGGCCATTGAGCTCCTCCCGTTCGACATAACTTACAAGCCACGGCGAGCTATTAAGTCGCAAGTTTTGGCTGACTTCGTCGCTGAGTGGACGGAAGCCGAACTCCCTAAAGAGTACGGCACATATTCAAACTGGATCATGCACTTCGACGGCTCCAAAATGTTGGCTGGTCTGGGGGCTGGCGTCGTTTTGACGTCCCCAACAGGAGATACCGTTCAATACGTACTACAGATAATGTATACGGATTCCAACAACGCAGCCGAATATGAGGCCCTTCTACATGGTCTCCGGATGGCAGTATCCATGTGCATTCAACGCCTAGAGGTGCGCGGGGATTCGAACCTCGTGATATCCCAAATAAATGGAGACTTTGATGCCAAGGATCCGAAAATGGCAGCTTATCACAATGTCATCCTAAAAATGTCAGCTCGGTTCGAGGGGCTCGAATTTCACCATGTGGCTCGGGAAAACAATCAGGCGGCGGATATCCTCGCTCGCATTGGTGCAAAACGTGACACGGTACCTCCCAACATATTTATGGAACGGCTCTTCAAGCCATCCGTAGCATGGGAAGGGGACACCGGTAACAATAGTCCGGACCCGGCCAAAATACCGGATACCAAACTCTCTGACACAATAGGAGGCTCCGCCATCGAAATAACACAATCAGCCCACGAAATAATGGCCATTGTTGCCCCGTGGACAGAACCATTCCTGGCCTACCTAACTAGACAGGAACTTGCGGAGGACCAAAATGAGGCACGCTGCATAGTGCGGCGATCCAAGGCCTACAGGGTCCATGAGGAAGAATTGTACAAAAAAGCGCTATTGGAGTCCTTCAAAGGTGCATCTCCGAAGAGGAAGGACGGAACCTTTTGGCAGAAATTCATGCCGGACTTGGCGATCATCATGCCGCAGCCCGGACTCTTGTAAGCAAGGCCTTCCGTACAGGATTCTATTGTCCAACGGCCCGGGCAGATGCACAAGACTTGGTCCAACATTGCGCCGGTTGCCAGCTCTTTGCAAATCAAAGCCACATGCCACCCACCGCCCTCCGAACAATCCCCATTACATGGCCCTTTGCGGTCTGGGGGCTTGACATGGTTGGACCCCTTAAAGGGGGAACCCACAAGAAAAAATACTTATTGGTCATGGTGGATAAATTCACCAAATGGATAGAGGCCAAACCGGTTAAAATAGCCAAATCCGAACCGGTGATAGATTTCATATCCGGGGTCGTACACTGTTACGGCGTCCCCCACAGCATCATCACTGATAACGGCACGAACTTCACGGCCGACGAGGTAAAACTCTGGTGCATAAAAATGGGCATCAAGCTCGATTATGCTTCAGTCTATCACCCACAAACCAACGGTCAGGTCGAACGAGCAAATGGTCTTATAATGGGCGGCATTAAACCCAGATTAGTGCGCTCCTTAACGGAGTCTGACACGCACTGGGTAGAGGAGCTCGACTCCGTACTCTGGGGGCTGCGGACCACGCCGAATCATAGTACCGGATATACACCATTTTTTATGGTGTACGGCACAGAGGCAGTCCTGCCCTGTGACATAATTCATGACTCACCTCGAGTGTGCATGTACGAAGAAAGAGAAGTCGAGCTCGATCGGCAGGACAGTCTGGACACCTTGGAGGAAGAGCGCGATGTAGCCAAAGCCCGTTCCGCATTTTACCAGCAACAAGCTCGCAGATACCAAAGCAGAGAAGTACGGGCCAAAACTGATAACGTTGACGTACTAGTTCTACGGCTGCCGGATAAGAAAAAGAACAAGCTCGAGCCCAAATGGGAAGGCCCCTTCATTATCGACCAAGTTCTGACCGGTGGAGCATACCGACTGCGGGATGCATTGACTAGTCGACTCGAGCTGAACCCATGGAACGCAGCCAGGCTCCGAAGATTCTATGCCTAGCACTAGACTTTATGTTAGTCCCCTCCCTTTGTCCATTTTCTGCATATGCATCATCTGTCTTGTTTCCCTTTCTTTCTTTTATTTCTCTAGGCCTTCAAGGGTCATCTTGCGCCTCACTCATACATCACAGATGCGCTAGCCGCACTCTGCATACCTGGGGGCTTCTTTCATAGAAGCTTAAGTTATTTACCTGGGCCTCACGCCCAACACATGTGTTATACTTCCGCATGTACCTTTTTTCACCATTATATGCATTGATATGACTTAAGTTTTGGCCAAGCTGGGTTGCCTGGCTCTTGTATTTATGCCCTAGTTCCCGTTAATTCGGCTAGGCCATAAGGGGAGCACCTCTGCGATTGGTACCGCCGGGTCAGTCGGATGTGTACCTCATACTGGGTGAAGCCGAAAGCTAGCATTCTTAAGGGAATATTCGGCCGGTGAACAAAAGATGACTTTTGTTATCCATATCTGCCCCCAGACGATTTTTCTGCGCTTCTTATCGCAATCTGGACATGCACTTTAGGGCATGTTTACCCAGGGAAAGGAACCCTTAACGGAACTATTCTCTCTGGAAGATGTTTCTTACTACCCATGTAATATAACATAACTAGTTGGGCACTTGTCTGATAAAGCACTAATGACCCCTACGCCTGGTCTCCACGCATGCCCCGGTTCTTACATAACCGAGAGGGTATTCGGATACACTCCGGACTGTCGGGTCCTGAGGTTGAAGCGAAAAGGTCCGCCACGACAAACGATCTACAATCCGGCTAGAAGGCATTATACATGTCACTTTAAAATTACATAGTCAATTTGACTGGTTGAATTCCTCTTCAATACCATCCAACAGGCTGTCTAGTCTACAATCCTGTTGGGAATACTTTGCGGCCAATTCTACTTGGTCGTACACTAAGCTCACAGGGATCTCCTTCCCATCGGGCCCCACAGGTCTGACTTCGGCCATGTGGTTCGGGTCAGCCTTCGTGTAACGTGTCTTCACCATCGCCCAGGCTTCCCTGGCGCCCTGACGGCCGGCCGATATCTTCCATAATCGGAGGCGCCGTCGCGCTCCCTTTCGCTTTTCTGCAAGCTCTCCAAGGCCTTCGGGTATGGAGACGGGTGGCCACAAGGCCTGGGCGACGCCTTGCATCACCTGCCGAACTCGTTCGTGCAGCTGTGAGAGCTCGGGAAGAAGGTCACCCGTTGAACCGGGCATTTCCTCGGCAGGACGACCTATTAACGTACCTACAGACATAACTCTGTCAACCAACTTCCTCGCCGAACTCTTTTTCAAAGTTCGTTCAAGCACTTACTAAATATGCCGCGTCGAAGCCGCCGATTTTCCTTAACAGAGTCCGACAGTTGGGCGCGAACATCTTGTAGTTCCACGCCCAGCTTGGTGTTGGCATCTTGGAGATCATTTTTCTCCTGCCTCACCCTCGTAAGCACGTTCTCACAGGCCTTTAGCTGGCGTTGGAGTTGTTGCTTATCCGGATTTACTCCAGCATCATCTGCAAATTTATCGTCAGATCTGCATACACGCCGCATTCTATATGATACTTATCATTTGAAGGATATGTTACCAGAGGGGGTCTCTTTGAGCTCCCCTGCTGCGGCCAGTGCAGCCTGAAGTTGGGCTTTGCACTCTTCCAGCTCCTGGGACAGTTGAGTATTCTTTTCTGTAAGAACCTGCATAAACAAATGATCCTTAAATCAGTTATCCTAACTGTTTCAAGTCTCAGTGGCTACTGATATATATAATCACCAAATTTTCTCACCTGTATGTCTTTTACATACTGCTCCGTGGCTCTGGCTAGACCATTTTGAGCGGCACGGAGGTGCGCGTCTCCCGAGTTGAAGGCATCCAATGCCTCTTGGGAGAAACAAGTGTCACGAAGAACAGTCCGGTGACGCTTGTGGTTCATGGCACTTTCCACCTCGGAATGGGTGGCGGACAGTTTATCTGCATCCTTTGTAGGAGGAGCACCCGGCGCACGCCTTGTGTTCGTTCCTGCCTCTGAATCCGGCCTTGGAGCCTGGCTTGTGGAGGCACGATTGGCAGCCTCTCCGGGTATAGTCCGGCGAGCGCTCTTTTTCCTGAAAAAAAGGCATAGGGGTTAATATACCTCTGAGAATAATATCTTGCAATAAGGACGGCGCGCCATACCGCTGCGCCGGTGTCTCAATCCGGACTGCGGGTCTTTTCAGCCTGCTTGACCTCGCGGCCCCTTGTTGGCCAGTCGCCGCAGGCTCGGCCTTCGGCCTCGAGGACCTCCCCTGCAAAACATGGTTGTTATACGGCAATCAAAAAAGCGCAAGGGCAGATCCCTTTTTAAGTGCTGGGACTTCGGTCTGAGTCACCTGTGAGGCTGAAACTAGCCCAGGGGTAATCGGACGTGATGGCCACCAAGGCGTTGTCATTACTCCATTGGTAAAATACCCCATCGATCAGCTCCACATATATGTTCGGATCCTCCTGGGAGGCCGGGTCACGGGACTGTCTAGGGTCCTCGGGCTGTGGAGGAGGGCTCTTTATCTCCTTTACAGCCTGGCGCAGCTCCTGCGATGAAATCACTAGAATGAATACTTAACTACGGGAATACGAAATGGATGGGCGATAAAAAGTCTCTGCTTACCTAGCTCGGAGGATTGTACATAGAAAATCCTCCCTGCGGATTGACACGAAGGAATTCCTCCTCTTCTCCCTTGTACAAAGTGGATAAGATCTTTATTAGATCAGCAGCTGATCTCGGCCCTTTACGGCCGTGGCGGGTGGCGTCATCCTCCCCGTTGAAATCCCACATGGGGTGGCCTCTATACTGAAGCGGCTGCACCCCCCGCATGATGCATATGGCCATGACCTCGATCATGGTCAATCCGGATCGAGCTAAAAAACTTATCCGGCTCATCAGGTAAAGAATGTCCCTGTCATCTTCCTCTAGGGAGCTCCGTGGACGCCAGCTCCAGCGCTTCTTCAAAGGGGCGTTGTCGAACTCCGAAAGGCCGACCCGAATAGGATCCGGGAGGGGTACGTCTTCTATATAAAACCATTCTGAAGGCCAGTCTTCGGACGTCTTCTTTGGGGTCCCAGACAAGTATCCGGTCCCGGTAATACGCCACACTTCGGCTCCGCCCACTTGATATATTGACCCCTTCTAAGAACGGGGTACAAGGCAGAACAGCTTCTTCCACAGAGCGAAATGAGCCTCACAGCCCAAAAACAACTTGCAGAGGGCTACGAATCCCGCGATATGCAGCAGGGAGGCAGGCGTAAGGTTGTGCAACTGGAGGCCGTAAAACTCCAGGATCCCCTGTAGAAACGGATGAATTGGGAACCCGAGCCCTCTTACTAAATAAGGGACAAGGCATACCCTCTCTCCCTTGGAGGGATTGGGAAGGCTCTCCGCTTGCTCTCCGCCATTATAGGTAGCAAGCCCGGCTTGAATCGGGAACATGTACGTTGGGGGAAGAAATCCCTTGGACTGAAGCATCACTAATTTGCTGTGCGGGATGGAACATCTCTCCCAATCTCTAGGCTTGGAGCTGGGGGTGCGAGAGTAGGAGCTGCGTCGACTGGCCATGATGGGATGGATCTCTGTCGGGTGCGCTCCGATGAGGGCTCGCCAAGGGAGGATGGTGTGATTTGGATCTGAATCCTCGTCTTTTTAAATAGGCGGCTCATTCACACAGCTAGGGGGGTAAATGTGAAAACACCCTGGCTCTTCACATTCACTCGACACGTGGAAAGTGGCCATTATTGGGCGTGGAAGCCAAGGAGTACAAGCATTCACAAGAAACAGGACATTATTTCGACAGGTACACAGAATTTGGAGAGGAACCCGCCTTGCAATGCCGAAGACAATACTGCGCGCCGGACTCATCGTCATTGAAGCCTGGTTCAGGGGCTACTGAGGGAGTCCTGGATTAGGGGGTCTCCGGACGGCCGGACTATCTCCATTGGCCGGACTGTTAGACTATGAAGATACAAGATTGAAGACTTCGTCTCGTGTCCGGATGGGACTCTACTTGGCGTGGAAGGCAAGCTAGGCAATACGGATATGGATATCTCCTCCTTTTGTAACCGACCTTATGTAACCCTAACCCTCTCTAGTGTCTATATAAACCGAAGGGTTTTAGTCCGTAGGACAACAACCATAACATACAATCATATCATAGGCCAGCTTCTAGGGTTTAGCCTCTCTGATCTCGTGGTAGATCTACTCTTATACTACCCATATCATCAATATTAATCAAGAAGGACGTAGGGTTTTACCTCCATCAAGAGGGCCCGAACCTGGGTAAAACATCGTGTCCCCTGCCTCCTGTTACCATCCAGCCTAGACGCACAGTTCGGGACCCCCTACCCGAGATCCGCCGGTTTTGACACCGACAACGCCTCTCTCTCCTTGAGCTACCAGCTGCAGGAGTGGAGGAAAAGAAGGCCAAGGCCAAAGACATGAAGCGCAAAGAGGCAATAGTACTCGCAGCAGAGCCTGACACCAAGTGAGGCAGAGATCAACCCGAGTCATCCAAGAACGGCCGCCCATTCTGCGCCTTCCACAACCTGAACACCCACAACACCAGCGACTGTCAAGAGCTTAGAGCCATTCGGGAAGGACGCTTCAGCCGACGCCCCGAGCGCAATGACCGGGGCTACGGCCGTGGAGGAGGACGCGGAGGCGGACGCTGGGACGACTGTGGCCCGCGCCAGGAGTGGCGTGACCGGCCTCGTGAGGACCGCTGGCAGGACCAACCTCGCGAGGGCACCTGGAGGGACGCGCCTCGTGAGGATCGCCCCCAGGGCAATGCTGGTCTTCCCCCGTTGCCGCCGCCAAGGAGGAACGACGACCATCACCAGAACGAGGGGGGTGGGGGCTTCCAGGAGCCACGTGCGGTCGCTTGCATCTTGGGCGGCGCTCAGGCCCCGGCCTCTCAGTGCATCTTCAAACAGTTCACTCGCGAGGTGAACGCGGCGCTCCCCAAGCTCGAGGCCACGCGCCCGCTCCGGTGGTCCCAATGCGCCATCACCTTTAGCTCGGTCGACCTGCTCAAGTGCGCACCCACCACTGGCACGCTCCGTATGTTGTGCTCCCTAGTAATCAGTAATGTGCAAATCACCAAGACTCTCATCGACGGCGGCGCAGGGCTCAACGTCCTATCTGCCGACACATTCGACAGCCTCCAAGTGCCCTATGAGCAGCTCCAGCCAACCAAGCCTTTCTCAGGAGTGACTGACGGTTCCACCACACCAATAGGGCAAGTCCGCCTACCTGTCACCTTCGGGGAGCGCAAGAATTACCGCACCGAGCTCATCGACTTCGACGTCGCACACATCTGCCTGCCGAACAACACCATCCTCGGGTACCCAGCCCTGGCCAAGTTCATGGCAGTCACTCACCATGGCTACAACGTCCTCAAGATGCCAGGAAGCGGGGGGTCATCACGGTCCCATGTGAAGAAAGGGATGTGGTGTGCTCCCATGAGCACGCCTTCCAAGGCGCGGCAATCGACAACCCTGACAGCAGAAGTGAAGGCCCTCCGGAGACCATCCTCAAGAAGAAGCTACCGCGCCGTGCAGGACCCCAGGAAGATGGCGTCGCATTAGGAGCCTTGTCAGGATCGGCGCCTGCTCCAGGGGTGCCTCCCTCCATCGCATAGGAAAGCGCACCCGGCGCCCTCCTCGGGCAAGGCTCGGGGGCTTTCTTATGGAGGTCCTCAGACCTTGCCAATCTCACAAGGGAGGCGCTTGGGAACCACTTGGAAGCGTGCTTCGCGGCACGTGTTCCTCAGGAGAGCATGGGGCAAGGAATGCCCACCACCCAGGAGTTCATCACCAAGACCATCCAAGAGCTACAAGATGCAAGAGCCATGCGTGGCGACAGCCGCTCACAGAGTGTGGCTCACCACCCAGGCGAGGGTGCTGAGCTGCGCGCCTGCATCAACATCCTAGGGCTCAACAGGGCCGCATCTCAGGAACGCTTCTGGCAATCACGCGCGGGCCGCTGTGAGGGTCCACCACACAGCTTCGTTCACATGCCTTTCGGCTTGCCGAGCGTGGCGTGGGCCCATCGGCACAATATGCGGCAAGTCTAGGCGGCTCAGGAGGCCAGGTTCCACGCCATTCTGGAGGAGATGGTGTCGGAGTAATTGGACACGGATACCCCGAAGACGGCGTGACAATAAATCAAGACATCGGGGCTAGCAAAGCCCCTCAGTTGAATCTTCCCGGCTGGCTGCTGACTATTGGCTGCTGACTGCTCCACCAGGCCGACTGCTGGCTGCTGACTGCTCCATTAGGCCGACTGCTGGTTGCCGATTGCTCCACCAGGCCGACTGCTGGCTGCCGACTGCTCTACCAGGCCGACTGCTGGCTGCCGACTGCTCCACCAGGCCGGCTACTGGCTGCCGACTCCTCCACCAGGCCAGCTGCCTGAAGTCAACTGCAGCCTGACGCGACCCCGACGTGACGGCCATACTCGGCACTATTCACGTGTCACCCCAGCCATCATGTACAGTGTCACTTGTCCCCTGGCACTATTTATGAAGTGACCCAGGGGACAAGCATGACACCCCACCATGCCCCCTTGTTCCCATGCCACTACCTAGCTTACTTCCTAAGCTACCCACATAGCTTACATATCAAGCTAGCCATGCCTATGTAAGCTAGCAAGCACACATCCATCCACACTCTCACATATGAGCACACACCCATTCGGCCACTAGAGCATGCTTGCTCGTCCCGGCCACAGATACATACATGAGGCTAGTAGCATATAGCACTCATCTGGATACAGCTCCAGGAGCACTCTGTACTACAAATATACCACATATAATCAGACATGCAGGAGTAGGGGTGTTATCTCTCCGGAGAGCCCCGAACCTGGGTAAACTACCGCATGCTATTTGCATACCCGCTCCCGGGCCTATCAGCAGCAGTCTTGCCCTCACACGAAGGCACCTTGTGGCATATGTCGTCTTGCACCCCCCCCCCCATGAGAATACCACGACAAATAGCGACATCCTTCAGGGAACCTCCTGAGCCCCCAGAGCCTCCCGAGGCTCAGGGTCCCAGTGGCTCATGAGGAGTCAGTCCTTCGACGCGTGGCTTCAGCTGCACCAGCTCTACTTCATCTATAGACCAAGGTGACATCTTCCAAGTTCATTTAAGCTGGGAGCGCCCCTCGGGCTGCACTATTCCCAGGCCACGTTGGTCCGTCCCTGTGGCATGTATCCCTTTTGCTTCTGTTCCTAAGTGTACCTCGCTGGGGGCGCCCCCCGGGCTGCATCATCCCCACGTCGCTCGGGCCAGACCCAGTGGCATGTACCTTCCTGCATTTATCTCAGGCAATCTGCTCTCCATGCTTAACCTGCCAACTGCTATCACCTGTTTGATTACCGCCCGCCACGGGTCCGTTCTCCCCATGCAATTTGCTTGCACGTTAAAAGGGGGGCTCTTGAGCATCGCGACTCAGGAGCTCTTACTGGCTCTCCAGCCCTCACCCCCTAGCCTTGACCACGGCATCGCGACCTGGCATACTAGCGGCGGCTGAGCTCGCTCGAGGGCCGGGACCTGAGGACATAGAGTGCTTGCATCTAACCGTCTTGCAGGAACATACAGCCACCAAGACTCAAGACCAGGCGCAAGCCGCCTTGAGGTAGGGCCTCGTGAGTCCCGCGCTGGCTCGCGAGTGCCCAGATACACCTCGCAGCCCTGTCGTGCAAGCCACGTGTCAGGGCGGGGCTGTACACGCCCCAGGGGCTCCTCCCGGAGGGGGGCCCCCATCCCACGCCCAAGTGGAAGCTCCATGCTCCGCGCTAGCTGTCGACACTGCCGAGGAGCAGCTATGCCCGTGCACAAGCGGAAGCACTACGCTCCGCACTGGTGATAAACAACTGAGGGCGACCCCACGGTCGTACCAACCTCAGGGAGCCCAGAGCTCAGCGCCCAGCCTCACCACGACGCCTCCCCTCAGGAAAGTCGCGCGAGGGGGCTGGGCACGGGGGCTGCGCTTGGGTCATGCCCAAGCGCACGCCACCCAACCAGGTCCCCCGGGCCTGGGCGTCGCGCACCCCTCCCGAGGCCTCGGCGAGGGAAGGTATGGAAATTGTTCGAACGTTAAGGGGGACTCCTGAGCATCGCGACTCAAGAGCCTAACTAGTCACATAGCCCCTCGCTCCTTGGTCCGTCCTGGTCTCCGGTCGGCCCAATGGCGGTTGAGGTATGCGCGGGGCCGGGCTCTGCCGACGTACACTACTAGGGAAAAGCCTATACACAGAATCTTACCAGCAGCGCGCTTTAAAATCAGGCGCTGCTGCTAAGTAGCAGTAGCGTGGGCCATGGAAACTGGTTGCTGAAACAAGTTTATCAGTAGCGCGTGCACTCCAAGAAGCGCTACTGCTAAAATTCCCACGACGCCGCCGCGAGGCCAGTTATAGCAGCAGCGCGTTAAAATAAACAGCGCTACTGCTACGTAACGTACCAGCAGCACATTCAGGCAATAATCGCTACTGCTAAATTAACTACAAAAATTTAGTCCCACCTTGCTCCTTGAAGAGAGTTTTACCCACCTTAAATATGTTTCTTCTACAACTTTCACAAGCACTTGGTCTTCATTGAACTCTGTGTGTAGGATCTATGGCCGCAATAGGAGTCCTCGCCAGTTCTTAAACCAACCGGCGAGGATTCCTATTGACAAATCAGATTGTACACAAAAAGACCATTGATGATCAATGTATTTTTAATGTCTATGTCTATTTTTACATACTGACACATAGCAGTAGCGCGTTCAGGCCGAAAGGCGCTACTGATAGGTAGTTTAGCAGTAGCACGTTTACCTATAGTGCGCTACTGCTATTCCATTCCATCTCCCCCCACTCACTAGCCTCATCCACAGATCACACTCACACACACTCACGGTCTCCTCCTCACCCCCCGCGCCGCCGGTCCTCCCACGTCGCCCCTCCCCCGATCTGCGCCGCTGTCGCCTCATCCTCCTCGCTGGACTCGGTTCGGCCTCCTCCTCCGTCCTCCCTCCACTCGCCGCTGGCCGCCCCCAACTCGCTCCGCCTTCCTCCTCGATCCATCCTCCCTCCACTCGCCGCCGGTCGGCCCCTCCTCGCTCCGCCTTCCTCCTCCGTCCCACTATCTTCTTCCTCCTCGAGTCGCCCCTCCTTGTCCCTCCTCCCTGATACATTTTGATTTAGTAGGCTTTCATATGTAACATTTTGATTTAGTTGATATGATTCAGTTGATTTAGTAGGCTAGTTGATTTAGTTGATTTAGAACATTTTTATTTAGTTGATTTAGTATGCTAGTGGATTTAGTATGCTAGTTGATTTAGTTGATATGATTCAGTTGATTTAGTAGGCTAGTTGATTTAGTTGATTTAGAACATTTTGATTTAGTTTATTTAGTAGGCTAGTTGATTTAGTTGATTTAGTAGGCTAGTTGATTTAGAACATTTTGATTTAGTTGATTTAGTATGCTAGTGGATTTAGTATGCTAGTTGATTTAGTTGATTTAGTATGCTCAATTTTTTTGTAATAAGTTATTTTTTGGCAAAATGTAGGTGCCAATTTAGTTAAATTTGCCACTTGTTTCCTGTGAAGTGAATCTTTAATCCTTTGCTCATATTGCTTTAGGAAAATGGCGCCACCACCAGCACCACTATGTCGACTGTGCAAGTCAAGGTGCGCCAGCAGCCTTGCAACTGGCAAGCTGTTCGGCATCTACTTCCATCCAAGTTTTCGTCATGCGGCGGTAAGAAATTAGATGAAATGTAACAACTATTTTATTTTTAGTGTTGGCATTACTGCATTGTGTCATTTTGCTTTTCTTACACAGATCGTCCCATGCAATGTGAGGTTGAAATTCAACAAGCTGACAGGAGACACTGTGACATTTGAGCCTCCTGGGGGGCCGTACACTATGGAGGTCGAGAAAGGACGCAATATGTCGCATATTGGAGGAGATGGATGGGCCCGTTTCCTCGCTCGCATGCGTCTTACTGGTGGTGAGTTGATCAGATTCTCCTTCAGAGCAGAAAGACCCAAGCTGGTTGTCATTTATATCAACCTGGTGGAAGATGATGAAGATGACGAAGATGATGAAGATAATGAGGACCAACTCAATGAAGATGATGAGAACCCACTTCATGAATGCATCATAGCTCAAAGAATGAGGCTGAGCGAGGAGGAGGTGTGCAACCTATGGGACATAATTCCGCCACGTGATGACTTTGTCGGGGTGCCATTCATGACCCGCCTGACAAGTACCATGGTCGATCGGCATGAAATGGTATGTTATACGTACTGCATGTAGTAATTTGATGATATATATATGCTTTATTGTTATACTTACAAATGCAAATTATCCGATTATATGCTTAGTGAATCCGATGATATGCTTAGTGTAGAGTCCAATGATATGCTTTGTGGAATCTAGTCGATGATATACTTTAGTGTAGAGTCTGATCACATGCTTATTAGTGTAGAATCCAAGGAACTATTAATAGTGTAGATAATCCATATATATACTTATTAGTAGAATTCATGATTAATTAGTACAAATGCGTAGTACTGTGTCTTTTGATAGTGTAGAAATCTAGAATTAATAGAAATATATTTGCAAGAGTATGTGTGAGGCTATTTATTAATTGATATGTTTTTCTTATTCAGAGATTGCCAAAGAACCTATCTGTGAGTTGTGGTATCGAGCCTGATGAAGAAGGCTCAGATGGACTATGCCTTACCACAAGGGGCTCCGTCACCACATGTACTTACCGCATGGGCACAGATGGTCGCACACACTTGAACTCGGTTGGGTGGAAGAGATTCCTTGTTGGCAAGAATCTTCGTGCTAGACAGCCCATCCTAATTACTATCAGGAACACCCACCGCCCAGGCTTGAGGATGATGATCGTCGTCGATATCATCTAGAACTACATATGTGTGTGTGGCTATATCATCTAGAACTACATATGATGATCGTCGTCGGTATCATGTAGAACTACATATGATGATCGTCGTCGATATCATCTAGAACTAAATATGATGATTGTCGTCGATGTCACCTTGTACTGCTTGAGGATGCATGTTAAGTATATATGAAATTGTTATCTAGTACACCCTCGGTTCCAAATTACTCGTCGTGGTTTGAGTTCAAATTTGAACTAAAACCACGACGAGTAATTTCGAACCAAGGGAGTACTACCTAGTACCTATAATGCTTTATAAAATTGATATCTAGTAGTACCTAGTATCTAGAAATTGCAGTTTATCGAAGCTGGAATGGGGAAATGGTGAAAGATATAACAACAGCGCTGGATCGGGAAATCGCTACAGCTAAATAATAGCAGCGCGTTCCTGAAAAGCGTTGCTTCTATAGTCAATAGTGGTAGCGCGGGTACAGGCAGCGCTACTACTAAGAGTTAGCTGTAGCGCCTTATTGGTAGCGCGGGCACCTGCACTGCTGATAGGCCTAAAACCCGCGCTACTGCTAGCCTTTTCCCTAGTAGTGGTAGAACATTAATCTATCCTCATGAAATCTCCCTATATGTTGTTCGCACGTCAAGGGGGACTCCTGAGCATCGCGACTCGGGAGCCTAACTGGTCACGTAGCCCCTCACTTCTTGGACCGTCCTGGTCTCCGGTCGGCCCAATGGCGGTTGAGGTATGCGCAGGGACGGCTCTGCCGACGCAGAATAGGGCAAATAAGGAAGGAAAACACAAAATCTCAAAGCAAATATTACAAGCATACTGTTCTCACAATACCAAATGAAAAGTCTAAATGCCTCCATGAGGCCTGATGTATGTCATAGGAATAAAACAAGGAGAATAGTCGCGGGTCACCCTTGGATGTCTCCTGCAGAAGGAGCTCCCCTGTGGGCGACGATGTCTTCACCTTCGCCACCAGCAGCTAGATCTGCGGCATCACCAGATAGAGGATCGGAGACAAAGCAGCGGAGCTTCCCCAGCAAATCCTCCACTTGACCTTGAACGACTGCGGCGGCGGTCTCGTAGAGATCTTCAGCCACAGGCTCCAGCGGCTCGTCAAGCTATGCGTTGGGGTCGCGGAGGTGCAGATGGCTGAGGGCGCGGGTAAGAGCGGCTGAAGATAGAACGAGAGATTCCACCTCCGCCATGGGACCGAGGCCCTCAACGACCTCATCAAGCGCCTTCACCACGAGAGGAAGCAGCTGGGAGGGGCCGTCCACGTCGGTATCCAGCGGCTTCTCCAAGCCACGCTCATAGAGTGTCTTCAGCGCCTTTCGAGATCTCTTCTCAAGATCGGGGAAGGCCACACAGTCTTCAGCGCCTTTCGAGATCTCTACTATCAGCGTTGAGATCATCCTCCTTCGCCCCCATCTTCTGCTCCAGCTCCTTCTACCGGTTGCGCTCGGCAACCTACCTCTTCCCCAGCTCCGCCAGCTCAGCATCATGGTTCCTGGCGGCTTCCTCCCGGGCCTTCATCTCCTCCTCTGCTTCACGGTGGCGCGCCTCTTCGGCGTGCTTATCACGCAGGCTCCGCAACTCGCCCTCCAGCGCTTGGCAGCGGTCACGGGCAG
This sequence comes from Triticum aestivum, assembly GCF_018294505.1. Lineage (NCBI taxonomy): Eukaryota > Viridiplantae > Streptophyta > Magnoliopsida > Poales > Poaceae > Triticum > Triticum aestivum. The sequence goes on from NC_057812.1 coordinate 153,567,113, forward strand.
CCTGGGCGTCTTTCAGCGCCACCTCACGATCGGCTGCAGCACCGACATCCCCTTGCTTCTCCCTCTCGGAAGCCGCAACAGCCTGGCCCAACATCGCGCGTACCGCCAGGTCAGAGTGAAGCCAGCATGAGGCCAACTCCAGACGCCCGGCCACCAGGCGCAGGTCAGCGCTCAGGAGATATGCCTACAGTTGGGTCATCTATGAAAAGGCACGCTCCAAGACGGCAGCAGGAGCAGAGGAACCAAGGAGTGGGGGCACAGCAGTAGGAGGAAGTGGCGCCATCACCAGGGCTTGGGAGACCGTGGGCTCCAGAGCAGCTGGGACCTCATCAGCCGCGCCAAGTACCGGCACCTCCAGAGCCAGCGGGGCCATGGGGGCTGACTCCATGCGACGGGGCTCCTCTTGGCCCCGTGAATACGACCGGGCTGGGGAGGCACAAGCGATGTTGCCTCCTTGCTCTGCGGAGGGAGGCACAGCTGCCTTACCATCCTTCCTCTTCTTCGCCGAAGATGTCGGCCTGATCAACCAAAGGCGAGCGTCAGAAAAAACAGGCACCTGCACGAACCAAGCGAAGTTCAAGACACCTACTGGTCCACCGCAAGGTACTCCACCCTTCGCTTGTGAAGCTTGAGGCCCGACAACATCGGGACCTGAGGAGCAGGTGATCGGGCTCCGGTGGTGCCATGCGGTGCACAGGCAGAACCGGATGCAGCCCCAGGAGGTGTTGGAGTGGAGGCGGCACCACGGTCCACCAGCGACGACCTACCCTTCATCCAGACGAGGGGTTGCTCCTTCCCACCTTGGTAGGCGTCGGCCTCAGCATCATCAGGAAGGGCGCGGAGAATCTCGGCCTTGCTCGGAGGGGAGGTCTCCTCCACCTCTTCCGGGGTCTCCTCAGAGTCCTCCTCCTCCCCCTCTCCGCGGGACTCGCCAGAAGACACCTCCACCGGCTTTGGCACCGAAGGAGATCCCGAAAGCACCGGCAGCACTAGCCCGCGCGCATCAAAAGTCAGCCTGGAGGCGACAAATTCCTCCCGGTCCCTGCGTTGGAACAGGGGAATGAAGGCGCTAGGTGGGTACTCCTGGTTGTCTCCAACTATGAGGCGCAGGACAGCGTCCAGCTCGTCGTCAGGCAGGTCCCCCGGCCTCAGACGGGCCTTGTTCTCCCCTCCTTCAAGCTGCCAGAAGGGGTGCACGCGCCTGGAGTGGGGCGACCCGCAGTGTCAAGAACTCCCTCAGGAGCATCTCTCCCGTTATTTTGGCCGCCCTCGCATTGCCCAGCTTCAGGTCAGCCATCATCTGCTCCAACACAGACGACGCCCGCTCGTCGACAAGCTCCGCCCTGGGCCATTCCTTGCCTTGCCGAGGCGCCTCCGTCGGCAACACCAGGCCCGGATGGGCGAGCTTGGCGTCTACCATGACCCACTTGGATCGAATGTTGTCGGCCCTCTTCCCGGTGCTCGAGATCGAGTTGTCCTTGCCGGACGTGACAAAGTTAGCGCATACAGAGATGTGGCCCTCGCTGACGCGGACGAAGAAGAAATGGCGCAGGAGCGCCACGGATGGCATCACGCCCAGGTATGCCTCAAAGTAGTAGGCAAAGATGGACAGGAGGAGGACAGAGTTGGGATGGAGGTGCAACGCTTGCAGCCCATAGTGGTCGAGGACTTCATAAAAGAAATCAGAGAAGGGAGGAACCAATACGATAGCAATGCCGCTCGAAAAGAAGGGGAATAAGGTGCTCCCCTTAGGCTCCGGCTCGTCGGAGGCAAGCCGGAGCTCCGTCTTCCCCCACTCGTTGCTCTCTCCCGCCGTCAACAGGCGCACGGAGGCAAGGCTCTTCTCCATGACTGTGGGTGCCTCAAGAGCGGGCTCGTACCAAGCCGGGGACGAGGAAGCCTTGACCTTGTGGGGCGCCATGAGCGGCAGATGCAGAACGAGGCCGGAGCGGATCTATAGGTAGCGGCAACAAAGAGCAAGAAAGGGGATCTGGAGCGAGGCGAGGAAGAAGCAATGAAGGCAAGTGCCCCCCGCACCAGCCTCTTGTCAAGTCGTGCAGTCGCCAAAGCAGCGTGGGGAAGCGGAGACGCCCACGTCCAATCAACCGCCACGCGTCAACCGAGGCCGCAGGCTTTGGGGGCCCGCAGTGCTCCGAACTTGACCCTTGGCTTCGCCGTGAAGCCAAGCCCGCGTGCACCTTGGGCCCGGGGGCTACTATCAGCGTCCTGGGAACGGGGGTCCCCAGACTTGCCTGCCTGTGGCCCGCGGCGTGGCTGAGCCAGCAGGCCATACGGCCCATCTTCACCAACAAAGCTCCCAAAACCCTCACGAGGGGCCAAGCCTCGCGAGGCGGATGACGCAAGATCTCCTATGGAGTGGCCTAGCTAGGCAGGCTCACGAGGAGCGGAGATATCAAGGCAAGGCGAACCTCACGAGGCTCTCGTGACATGAGCCGTGACGATCGACACCAGGCCGACACCAGGCGGGCGCCAGCACGCACAGCGTCCTTGTTTCCTCTTTGGTGCAAAGAGGCCAAGCGCAGCCGCGGTGTACCGACGCATCAGGCAAAGGTTGCCATTTCAGTGCAACAAGACCAAGACCAAGGACTGCAAGACGGAGGTCATCGTGGGGCCCAGAATAGCGTCACCACCAGAACTTTGTGCAGGCGGAGACTACTTTTGTCAGGATAGCTTGTACTAGCTGTCCCCCTTCAAATTAGCCTGCCACTGTTGGCTCCCTTCCCGCTCGATATTTGGGAAGAGGACCCGGGCCTCTATAAATAGGACTAGCCACCATAGTGGAGGGGGTATCTGAGCTGAAGAGAGACCACCTCACACAAGCTCACCGAGCACAAGAACGCCTTAACCTCAGGAGGTCGTTCTTCCCTTGTATTGTTCATCATCAGCCCAAGAGGCAATCCACCACCACACTAGAGTAGGGTATTACACCACAACAGTGGCCCGAACCAGTATAAACCCTGTGTCCATCTGTGTTGTGAGTTCATCGAGTTCGTCCGCGAGATCCTAGCAAGCTGGAGCATAGATCGGTTGAAGGGAAAGACTTCGCGCGCACCCCAGTGTTCGAATCTTAAGGGTTGCCGGGACCCCATACCCTGACAATGACTACTTGATAGTTTAGTGCACCATGCTTTACGGCTTAGAACCAGGATTTCAAAAATATTTTGAACTCTACGGAGCATATAAGATGTTCCAAGAGCTGAAATTTGTATTTCAGACTCATGCCCGAGAAGAGAGGCATGAGACCTCTGACAAGTATTTTGCCTACAAGATGGAGGAGAATAGCTCAACTAGTGAGCATGTGCTCAGAATGTCTGAGTACCACAATCGCTTGAATCAAGTGGGAGTTAATCTTCCAGCTAAGATAGTGATTAACAGAGTTCTCTAGTCACTATCACCAAGTTACTGGAACTTCGTGATGGGCTATAATATGCAAGGGATGACGAAAACAATTCCCAAGCTCTTCATGATGCTGAAATCGACGAAGGTAGAATTCAAGAAATAGCATCAAGTGTTGATGGTTAACAAGACCACTAGTTTCAAGAAAAAGGGGCAAAGGAGAAGAAAGGGAACTTCAAATAATGGCAAGCAAGTTGCCACACCCGTGAAGAAAACCAAAGCTAGACCTAAGCCTGAAACTGAGTGCTTCTACTACAAAGGGAATGGTCACAGGAAGCAAAACTACCCCAAATACTTGGCGGATAAGAAGGATGGCAAAATGAACAAAGGTATATTTGATATACAGATTATTGATGTGTACTTTACTAGTGTTCATAATATCCCCTAGGTATATGACACTGGTTCAGTTGCTATGATTAGTAACTTGAAACAGGAGTTACAAAATGAACAGAAACTAGTTGAGGCAAGGTCACAATGTGTGTTGGAAGTTATTCCAAGGTTGATAAGATCACCATCGCACACTCCCTTTACCTTCGGTATTAGTGTTGAACCTAAAATAAATGTTATTTGGTGTTTGCGTTGAGCATACATATGATTGGATCAATTTTATTGCAATACGGTTATTCATTTAAGTCAAAGAATAATTGTTGTTCTATTTACATGAATAAAACCTTGTATGATTGTACACTCAATATAAATGGTTTATTGAATCTCGATCGTAGTGATACACATATTCATAATATTGAAGCCAAAAGATGTAAAGTTAATAATGATAGTGCAACTTATATGTGGCACTGCCATTTAGGTCATATTGGTGTAAAGCGCGTGAAGAAACTCCATGCTGATGGGCTTTTGGAATCACTTGATTATGAATCATTTGATGCTTGCGAACCATGCATGCCTCATGGGAAAAATGATTAAGACTCCGTTCTCCGAAACAATGGAGCAAGCAACTAACTTATTGGAAATAATACATACTGATGTATGCCATCCGATGAGTGTTGAGGCTCGTAGCGAGTACCGTTATTTTCTGACCTTCATAGATGATTTGAGCAGACATTGGTATATCTACTTGATGAAACATAAGTCTGAAACATTTGGAAATTCAAAGAATTTCAGAGTGAAGTGGAAAATCATCGTAACAAGAAACTAAAATTTCTACTATCTGCTCGTGGAGGTGAATATTTGAGTTATGAGTTTGGTCTTCATTTAAAACAATGTGGAATAGTTTCACAACTCACGCCACCTTGAACACCACGACGTAATGGTGTGTCCGAATGTCGTAACCATACTATATTGGATATGGTGTGATCTATGATGTCTCTTACCAATTTACCACTATTGTTTTGGGGCTATGCATTAGAGACAGCTGCATTCACATTAAATAGGGCACCATCTAAATCCGTTGAGATGACAGCATATGAACTGTGGTTGAGCAAGAAACCTAATCTGTCGTTTCTTAAAGTTTGGGGTTGTGATGCTTATGTGAAAAAGTTTCAGCCTGATAAGCTCAAACCCAAATTGGAGAAGTGCGTCTTCATAGGATACCCAAAAGAAACTATTGGGTACACCTTCTATCACAGATCCAAAGGCAAGATTTTTGTTGCTAAGAGTGGATCCTTTCTAGAGAAGGAGTTTCTCTCGAAAGAATTGAGTGGGAGGAATGTAGAACTTGATGAGGTAATTGTACCTTCTCCCAAATTGGAAAGTAGTTCATCACAGAAATCAGTTCTAGTGATTCCTACGCCAATTAGTGAGGAAGCTAATGATGATGATCATGAAACTTCAGATCAAGTTACTACCGAACCTCGTAGGTCAACCAGATTATGGTCCCCACCAGAGTGGTATGGTAATCCTTTCTAGAAGTCATGTTACTAGACCATGATGAACCTACGAACTATGAGGAAGCGATGATGAGCCCAGATTCCACAAAATGGCTTAAGGCCATGAAATCTGAGGTGGGATCCATGAATGAGAACAAAGTATGGACTTTGGTTGACTTGCCCAATGATTGGCAAGACATTGAGAATAAATGGATCTTCAAGAGGAAGACAGACGTTGATAGTAGTATTACTATATACAAAGCTCGAATTGTCGCAAAAGGTTTTCGACAAGTTCAAGATGTTGAATATGATGAGATTTTCTCACTCGTAGCGATGCTTAAGTCTGTCCGAATCATGTTAGCAATTGCCCCATTTTATGAAGTCTGGCAAATGGATGTCAAAACTGCTTTCCTTAATGGATATCTTAAAGAAGAGTTGTATATGATGCAACAAGATGGTTTTGACAATCCTAAAGGTGCTAACAAAGTGTGCAAGCTCCAGCGATTCATCTATGGACTGGTGCAACCATATCGGAGTTGGAATATATACTTTGATAAAGTGATCAAAGCATATGGTTTTATACAGACTTGCGGTGAAGCCTGTATTTACAATAAAGTGAGTGGGAGCACTACAGCCTTGCTGATAAGTATATGTGAATGACATGTTTTTGATCGGAAATGATGTAGAATTTTCTGGAAAGCATAAAGGAGTGTCTGAAAGGAGTTTTTCCAATAAAGACCTCGGTGAAGGTACTTACATATTGAGCATCAAGATCTATAGAGATAGATCAAGACGCTTGATAAATATTTTTCAATGAGTACATACCTTGACAAGATTTTTGAAGTAGTTCAAAATGGAACAGTCAAAGAAGGAGTTCTTGCCTGTATTGCAAGGTGTAAAGTTGAGTAAGACTCAAAACACGACCACAACAGAAAATAGAAAGAGAATGAAAGTCATTCCCTATGCCTCAGCCATAGGTTCTATAGAGTATGCTATGCTGTGTACCAAACCTATTGTGTACCTTGCCATGAGTTTGGCAAGGGAGTACGATATTGATCCAGGAGTGGATCACTTGATAGCGGTCAAAATTATCCTTAGAAGACTAAGGAAATATTTCTCGGTTATGAAGATGATAAAAGAGTTCGTCGTAAAGAGTTACGTCGATGCAAGCTTTTGACACCGATCTAGATGACTCTAAGTATCGATCTAGATACATATTGAAAGTGGGAGCAATTAGCTAGAGTAGCTCCGTGCATAGTATTGTAGACATAGAAATTTGCAAAATACATACGGATCTGAATGTGGCAGACCCGTTGACTAAACTTCTCTCACAAGAAAAACATGATCACTCTTTGGGTCTTAATCACATAGAGATGTGAACTAGATTATTGACTCTAGTAAACCCTTTGGGTATTAGTCACATGGAGATGTGAACTAATCACATAAAGATGTGAACTATTGGTGTTAAATCACATGGCGATGTGAACTAGATTATTGACTCTAGTGCAAGTGAGAGACTGAAGTAAAATATGCCCTAGAGGCGATAATAAAGTTGTTATTTATATTTCCTTATATCATGATAAATGTTTATTATTCATGCTAGAATTGTATTAACCGGAAACTTAGTACATGTGTGGATACATAGACAAACAAAGTGTCCCTAGTATGCCTCTACTTGACTAGCTCGTTAATCAAAGATGGTTAAGTTTCCTAGCCATAGACATGTGTTGTTATTTGATGAATGGGATCACATCACTAGAGAATGATGTGATGGACAAGACACATCCATTAGCTTAGCACTATGATCGCCTAGTTTATTGCTATTTCTTTCTTCATGACTTATACATGTTCCTCAGACTATGAGATTATGCAACTCCCGAATACCGGAGGAACACCTTATGTGATATCAAACATCACAACGTAACTAGGTGATTATAAAGATTCTCTATAGGTGTCTCCGATGGTGTTTGTTGGGTTGGCATCGATCGAGATTAGGATTTGCCACTCCATGTATCGGAGAGGTATCTCTGGGCCCTCTCGATAATGCACATCACTATAAGCCTTGAAAGCAATGTGACTAAAGATTTAGTTACGGGATGATGCATTACGAAATGAGTAAAGAGGCTTGCCAGTAACGAGATTGATCTAGGTATGAGGATACCGACGATCAAATCTCGGGCAAGTAACATACCGATGACGAAGGGAACAACGTATGTTGTTATGCGGTTTGACCGATAAAGATCTTTGTAGAATATGTAGGAACCAATATGAGCATCCAGGTTCCGCTATTGGTTATTGACCTGAGATGTGTCTCGGTCATGTCTACATAGTTCTCGAAACCGTAGGGTCCGCACGCTTAACGTTCAATGACGATTTGTATTATGAGTTATGTGATTTGATGTACCGAAGGTTGTTTGGAGTCCCGAATGAGTTGACGAACATGATGAGGAGTCTCGAAATGGTCGAGACGTAAATGTTGATGTATTGTAAGGCTATATTCAGACGTCGAAAAGGTTCCGAGTGATTCGGGTATTTTTTGGAGTACCAAAGAGTTACGGGAATTCGCCGGGGGAAGTAGTGGGCCTTAATGGGCCATACGAGAAAGGAGAGAAGGGCCTCAAGGGTTCGCCCCCCCCATGGGCTGGTCTGAATTGGACTAGGAGGGGGCGGCGCCCCCCTCTTTCCTTCTCTCTCTCCCTCTCCTTCCTTCTTCTCCTACTTGGACTAGGAAAGGGGGAACCTATTCCTACTAGGAGTAGGAATCCCCCCTTTGGGCGCGCCCCTTGAGGCCGGCTCTCCTCCTCCTCCCCTCCTTTATATACGAGGGAGGGGCACCCCATAGACACACAAGTTGATTGTTTAGCCGTGTGCGGTGCCCCCCTCCACGGAATTCCACCTCGGTCATATTGCTGTAGTGCTTAGGCGAAGCCCTGCGTCGGTAACTTCATCATCACCGTCATCACGCTGTCATGCTAACGTAACTCTCCCTCGGCCTCAGCTGGATCAAGAGTACGAGGGACGTCACCGAGCTGAACGTGTGCAGATCGCGGAGGTGTCGTGCGTTCGGTACTTGATCGGTTGGATCGCAAAGACGTTCGACTACATCAACTGTGTTTCATAATGCTTCCACTTTCGGTCTACGAGGGTATGTAGACATAATCTCCCCCTCTCATTGCTATGCATCTCCTAGATAGATCATGCATGATCGTAGGAAATTTTTTGAAATACTGTGTTCCCCAACATCGGTGCCCTCTGGGCTTGAGTTTTTAACAAAGCTTACCTTCCACGGCATGCCTCGACGTGCTTGGAATAGGGAGTCCATGAATGAGCTTATTAATGACCTTGGAGGTGAGCTCGTAAGTATGTTTGTTCCTCCAGACAGCTGGGCTCTGATGGCTATGGCATGGAGGAAGAAGCCGTCCACCATACCGAAGGTGATTGGTGTTGAGATACGGTGCAGGAACCGGGGTTGTACTATTCGTTGCCACCAGGGCCGCCACGGAACACGTTAGGGATGTACCTGTATCAGGTGTTCGTGCATGTCGAAGAAGTGGTCAATCCATCAATCGAAGTCCCAACGCTCTATGGGTCCATCGATGACGTCCATCATATGAGTCAACGTCAGACTTTCCCCGTGTTGCTCACAACGATGGATGGCACAGGGCCTACTCCATCGCGCGGCGGAGGCCACTACTTCTTTGGAAGAAGAGGTAGGGTTGGTTGCCTGGATGTGCTCTAATTTGAGGTAACAACTGAATCTTGTCAGTTACTAATTAAATCCGAGCTGTGGGTGTGAAGCACTGATGTGCCAGTACATTTGATTATGACATGTTCTATTTTTGTACCTAAACTTTTTTTAGGAAGGGTTGTACGTCAACTTAATGTGCTAGCAGAACTTATTGTGTTGTCTATCTATTTTATTTGCATAGCATTTAAGATATTTCCCCGTCATTGATAAAGTTTGTTGGCTTCAACATAGCCCTACCCATAGCGATCCACTGCTTCCACCATGATTGTGTCGCCTGCGTGAAATTTTTGTATGCAAGTTCGGTGTGGTATGATGTTCTATATGATTGTGTCAAATATATAAGTTTTTACTGAGCATCAGCAATGCATATGGCTGAAAGATGTATTTACGAGCATCGACCGATGGCTCTCTCTCTCTCACACACACACACACCCACAAGTGAGACTCGTTGAATTATTTTTTCGCTCGTGACAGCTTTTAATTAGGTTCCACTGTACTCTAACTTTTTTCTTAACTTATTAATTGAGCTCAGTGACTTCAAAAAGTTGTACAGAATCCTTGTTTGGGCCTTTCCGGCGTCGCCGAATGTGGGCTGAGTAGCCATGTAAAGTTGTACTATACTACACAGAACTTTTTTGAACATCAACAATGCAACTAGGCCGACAGTTGTACACAATATCTGGGTCAACTTGTTTTATTCTCCGCCCCGCTAGGCTGCAAATCTTTCCTAAGAGGGATGCATTAGGCTTAAAAAGAAAATGGGCTTTAAGAAATAATAAATGGGATGTAATTATAAAACTTGGGTCGTAACTATAAAAGATGCACCAAACATGTAATTAGTTTTAAAATATTATTTTTGAATTTTGAAAATTTTAATTTCATTACTTGTTGCGCGCACAATATTTCGCTGGATTTTTACGTAATACAAATTTATTTTGAAATCATATTTAATCTGATTAGAAATTTCAGGATAAAATATTTCAGATCCCATCAAATTGTGGGAAATTTTATTGAATTCTATTTTGAGTGGTTGGTTGGAATTATTAATCGTTGTCCTAGCTAGAAAATGGGTTTTACTTTTAACAAACTGTAAATAGGCTGACGTAAATTGCATTAGAATTCAAAAATGGGATGTACATTCTTACAAATCACAAATGGGCTATATGTTCTCTGCCACACACTTGTGGGCCTACTAAGTTGACGCATACGCAAGGCTTTGTCAACTTATAGTCAACACACGGTTCTAGCAGTAGTGGCCGTTGGATGTCCATCAAATGGATGTCGTGCTTCTTCTTCAATCTTGGATATTCTTACTTCAGTCGCCCAAAAAATGATTCCTCCCCCTGACATCCGGGGCACACCGTTTCAGAGGCTAACCTGCGGGCCTACTAACTTGACGCGTACCAAGGGCTTTGTCAACTTAGTCAATATAAATGATTCTAGCTAGAGTGATCGTACGATGTCCATCCAACGGCCATCGTGCTTCTTCAACCTCTGGTCTTCTTGCTCCAGCCGCCCAAACCAGCGCCGACCGTGTCGCCTGCTCCTGCCTTCCGTGTCCGGCTATGCTACCACCGCTGGCCATGCCATCCCTATATACTCACCCACACCTCCTGTTATTCTCCGGCGACGGCAGCTTCACACCGCAGCCGAAGCAGTCAATCCCCATACTCCCCTCCGCGTGGGCATCCATTGTCGCGTCTTCCCCGGCTCCGCATCGTTCCCTTCCTAGGCCTCACCATCGTCCACTGCCTTGGTGCACTCGGTGCAGCGTGGTCAACATGGTCAACGAAGGACAGCCATCGAAAGAGGACTTTAGGCGGTGAGGCTGATAGCTGGACCCACCAGCTACATCTTCAAACACAAGGAAGTGCCTCCTTATTACTCGCAAAATAAAAACGATTCCTCCCCCTAACAGCTGGGACTGACCAGCTATATCTACGCACGCAAGGAAGTGCGTCCTTATCCTTCCTGACCGACGGGACCCACCCGGTGAAGGAAATATGCCCTAGAGGCAATAATAAAGTTATTATTTATTTCCTTATATCATGATAAATGTTTATTATTCAAGCTAGAATTGTATTAACCGGAAACATGATACATGTGTCAATACATAGACAAATAGAGTGTCACTGGTATGCCTCTACTTGACTAGCTCGTTGATCAAAGATGGTTATGTTTCCTAGCCATAGACATGAGTTGTCATTTGATTAACAGGATCACATCATTAGGAGAATGATGTGATTGACTTGACCCATTCTGTTAGCTTAGCACTTGATCGTTTCGTATGTTGCCATTGCTTTCTTCATGACTTATACATGTTCCCATGACTATGAGATTATGCAACTCCCGTTTTCCATAGGAACACTTTGTGTGCTACCAAACGTCACAACATAATTGGGTGATTATAAAGGTGCTCTACAGGTGTCTCCGAAGGTACTTATTGAGTTGGCGTATTTCGAGATTAGGATTTGTCACTCTGATTGTCGGAGAGGTATCTCTGGGCCCACTCAGTAATGCACATCACTATAAGCCTTGCAAGCATTGTAACTAATGAGTTAGTTGCGGGATGATGTATTACGGAATGAGTAAAGAGACTTTCCGGCAACGAGATTGAACTAGGTATTGAGATACTGATGATCGAATCTCGGGCAAGTAACATACCAATGACAAAGGGAACAACGTATGTTGTTATGCGGTTTGACCGATAAAAATCTTCATAGAATATGTGGGAGCCAATATGAGCATCCAGCTTCCGCTATTGGTTATTGACCGGAGACGTGTCTTGGTCACGTCTACATAGTTCTCGAACCCGTAGGGTCCGCATGCTTAAAGTTCGGTGACGATCGGTATTATGAGTTTTTGTGTTTTGATGTACCGAAGGTAGTTCGGAGTCCGGGATATGGTCATGGACATGACGAGGAGTCTCGAAATGGTCGATATGTAAAGATCGATATATTGGACGACTATGTTCAGAAACCGGAAAGGTTTCGGAAGGTTTCAGACATATATCGGAGTACCATGGGGTTATCGGAACCCCCCGGGGGGCTTAATGGGCCTACATGGGCCTTAGTGGAAATGGAGGGCAACAAGGGGAGTGTGGGGCGTGCCCCCCAAGGCCCAAACCAAATTGGTTTAGGGCAAGGGGGCGGGCCCCTCTTTCCTTCTCCTCCTCTCCCTTTCCTTCCCCCTCTCCTACTCCTACTAGGAAAAGGAGGAGTCCTACTCCTAGTGGGAGTAGGAATCCCCCTCTTGGCGTGCCTCTCCCTGGCCGGCCACCTCCTCCCCCTTGCTCCTTTATATACGGGGGCAGGGGGCACCCCAGAGACACAACAATTGATCATTGATCTCTTGGCCGTGTGTTGTGCCCCCTCCACCATAATCCACCTCGATCATATCGTGGCGGTGCTTAGGCGAAGCCCTGCGTTAGTAGCATCATCATCACCGTCACCACGCCGTCGTGCTGACGAAAATCTCATGTGAAGCTTTGCTGGATCGGAGCTAGCGGGACATCATCAAGTTGAACATGTGCAGAACTCTGAGGTATCGTGCATTCGGTACTTGGATCGGTCGGATCGTGAAGACGTACGACTACATCAACCGCGTTGTGCTAACGCTTCTGCTTTCGGTCTACGAGGGTACGTGGACACACTCTCCCGTCTTGTTGCTATGCATTACTATGATCTTGTGTGTGCGTAGGAATTTTTTTGAAATTAATACGTTCCCCAACGGTGGCATCCGAGCCAGGTTATTGCGTAGATGTTATATGCATGAGTAGAACACAAGTGAGTTGTGGGCGATACAAGTCGTAATGCTTACCAGCATGTCATACTTTGGTTCGGCGGTATTGTTGGACGAAGCGGCCCGGACCGACATTACGCATACGCTTACGCGAGACTGGTTCTACCGATGTGCTTTGCACACAGGTGGCTGGCGGGTGTCAGTTTCTCCAACTTTAGTTGAACCGAGTGTGGCTACGCCCGGTCCTTGTTGAAGGTTAAAACATCACTAACTTGACGAAGTATCGTTGTGGTTTTGATGCGTACGTAAGAATGGTTCTTGCTGAGCCCGTAGCAGCCACGTAAAACTTGCAACAACAAAGTAGAGGACGTCTAACTTGTTTTTGCAGGGCTTGTTGTGATGTGATATGGTCAAGACGTGATGAGATATAAGTTGTTGTATGAGATGATCATGTTTTGTTGAAGTTATCGGCAACTGGCAGAAGCCTTATGGTTGTCTCTTTATTGCATAAGATGCAAGTGCCATGTAATTGCTTTACTTTATCGCTATGGGATAGCAATAGTTGCAAAAGCAATAGATGGTGAGACGACCATGTGACGACACGTTGATAAAAGATCAAGATCATGGAGATCATGGTGTCATGCCGGTAACAATGGAGATCATGACAGTACTTTGGAGATGGAGATCAAAAGCACAAGATGATGATGGCCATATCATGTCACATATTTGGACTGCATGTGATGTTTATCTTTTATACATCTTATTTTTTCTTAGTTCGGTGGTAGCATTATAAGATGCTCTCTCACTCAATTTCAAGGTAAAAGTGTTCTCCCTGAGTATGCACCGTTGCCAAAGTTCGTCGTGTCGAGACACCACGTGATGATCGGGTGTGATAAGCTCAACGTTCATCTACAACGGGTGTAAGACAGTTTTGCACACGCAGAAATACTCGGGTTAAACTTGACGAGCCTAGCATATGCAGATATGGCCTCGGAACACTGGAGACCAAAAGGTCGAGCGTGAATCATATAGTAGATATGATCAACATAATGATGTTCACCATTGAAAACTACTCCATCTCACGTGATGATCGGACATGGTTTAGTTGATTTGGATCACATGATCATTTAGATGACTAGAGGGATGTCTATCTAAGTGGGAGTTCTTAAGTAATATGATTAATTGGACTTAAATTTATCATGAACTTAGTCCTTCTAGTATTTTCATATCTATTTTGTAGATCAATAGCTCGCACAAAGCTTCCCCATTTATTTTTGATATGTTCCTAGAGAAAAATAAATTGAAAGATGTTAGTAGCAATGATGCGGATTGGATCCATGATCTAAGGATTATCCTCATTGCTGCACAGAAGAATTATATCCTCGATGCACCGCTAGGTGACGGACCTATTGCAGGAGCATATGCACACATTATGAACGTTTGGCAAAGCTCGGTATGATTACTACTTGATAGTTTAGTGCGCCATGCTTTACGGCTTAGAACCGGGACTTCAAAAATGTTTTGAATGCCACGGAGCATATAAGATGTTCCAAGAGTTGAAATTAGTATTTCATACTCATGCCCGTGTCGAGAGGTAGGATACCTCTGACAGTACTTTGCCTACAAAGATGGAGGAGAATAGCTCAACCAGTGAGCATGTGCTCAGATTGTCTGGGTACTGCAATTGCTTGAATCAAGTGGGAGTTAATCTTCCAGATAAGATAGTAATTGATGATGAACTATAATATGCAAGGGATAACGGAAACAATTCCCAGGCTCTTCATGATGCAGAAATCGACGAAGGTAGAAATCAAGAAAAGCATCAAGTGTTGATGGTTGACAAGACCACTAGTTTCAAGAAAAGGGTAAAGGGAAGAAGGGGAACTTCAAGAAGAACGACAAGCAAGTTGCTTCTCCCATGAAGAAGCCCAAAGCTAGACCCAAGCTTGGAACTGAGTGCTACTACTGCAAAGGAAATGGTCACTGGAAGTGGAACTGCCCTAGATACTTGGCGGATAAGAAGGATGGCATAGTGAACAAAGGTATATTTGATATACATGTTATTGATGTGTACTTTACTAGTGTTTATAGAACCTTGGTATTTGATACTGGTTTAGTTGCTAAGAGTAGTAACTCGAAATGGGAGTTGCAGAATGAACAGAAATTAGTTAAGGGTGAAGTGATGATGTGTGTTGGAAGTAGTTCCAAGATAGATATGATCATCATCGCACACTCCCTATACTCTCGGGATGAGTGTTGAGCCTAAATAAGTGTTATTTGGTGTTTGCGTTGAGAATGAATATGATTTGATCATGTTTATTGCAATACGGTTATTCATTTAAATTAGAGAATAGTTATTGTTCTGTTTACATGAATAAAACCTTCTGTGGTCATACACCCAATGAAAATGGTTTGTTGGATCTCGATCATAGTGATACACATATTCATAATATTGAAGCCAAAAGATGCAAAGTTAATCATGATAGTGCAACTTATTTGTGGCACTACCGTTTGGATCATATTGGTGTAAAGCGCATGAAGAAACTCCATGCTGATGGGCTTTTGGAATCACTTGATTACGAATCAGTTGATGCTTGCGAACCATGCCTCATGGGCAAGATGACTTAGACTCCGTTCTCCGGAACAATGGAGCGAGCAACAAACTTGTTGGAAATAATACATACTGATGTATGCAGTCCGATGAGTGTTGAGGCTCGCGACGGGTATCATTATTTTCTGACCTTCACAGATGATTTGAGCAGATATGGGTATATCTACTTGATGAAACATAAGTCTGAAACATTTGAAAAGTTCAAGGAATTTCAGAGTGAAGTGGAAAATCATCGTGACAAGAAAATGAAGTTTCTACGATCTGATCGCGGAGACAAATATTTGAGTTACGATTTTGGTCTTCGATTAAAACAATGTAGAATAGCTTCACAAATTCGTGCCACCTGGAACACCCCAGCATAATGGTGTGTATGAACATCATAACCATAGTTTATTGGATATAGTGCAATCCATGATGTCTCTTACCGATTTACCACTATCGTTTATGGGGTTATGCATTAAAGACAGCTACATTCATGTTAAAAGGGGCGCCATCTAAATCCGTTGAGACGACACCGTATGAACTATGGTTTAGCAAGAAACCTAAGCTGTCGTTTCTTAAAGTTTAGGGTTGTGATGCTTATGTGAAAAAGTTTCAGCCTAATAAGCTAAAACCTAAATTGGAAAAGTGCGTCTTCATAGGATACCCAAAAGAAACTGTTGGGTACACCTTCTATCACAGATCCAAAAGGCAATATCTTTGTTGCTAAAGAGTGGATCCTTTCTAGAGAAGAAGTTTCTCTCAAAAGAAGTGAGTGGGAGGAATGTAGAACTTGATAAGGTAATTGTACCTTCTCCCGAATTGGAAAGTAGTTCATCACAGAAATCAGTTCTAGTGATCTCTACACCAATTGGTGAGGAAGCTAATGATGATGATCATGAAACTTCAGATCAAGTTGCTACCGAACCTCGTAGGACAACCAGAGTATGGTCCGCACCAGAGTGGTACGGTAATCCTTTCTGGAAGTCATGTTACTAGACCATGACAAACCTACGAACTATGAGGAAGTGATGATGAGCCCAGATTCCGCGAAATGGCTTGAGGCCATGAAATCTGAGATGAGATCCATGTATGAGAACAAATTATGGACTTTGATTGACTTGCCCGATGATCGGTGAGTCATTAAGAATAAATGGATCTTCAAGAGGAAGACGGACGCTGATAGTAGTGTTACTATTTACAAAGCTTGAATTGTCGTAAAAATGTTTTCGACAAATTCAAGGTGTTGACTACGATGAGATTTTCTCACTCGTATTGATGCTTAAAAGTCTGTCCAAATCATGTTAGCAATTGCCGCATTTTATGAAATCTGGCAAATGGATGTCAAAACTGTATTCTTTAATAGATTTCTTAAAGAGGAGTTGTATATGATGCAACCAGAAGGTTTTGTCGATCCTAAAGGTGCTAACAAAGTGAGCAAGCTCCAGCGATCCATCTATGGACTCGTGCAAGCATCTCAGAGTTGGAATATATGCTTTGATAAAGGGATCAAAGCATATGGTTTTATACGGACTTGCGGTGAAGCCTGTATTTACAAGAAAGTGAGTGGGAGCACTACAACATTTCTAATAAATATATGTGAATGGCATATTGTTGATCGGAAATAATGTAGAATTTTCTGGAAAGCATAAAGGAGTGTTTGAAAAGAGTTTTACAAAAAAAAGACCTGGATGAAGCTACTTACATATTGAGCATCAAGATCTATAGAGATAGATCAAGATGCTTGATATATTTTCAATGAGTACATACCTTGACAAGATTTTGAGGTAGTTCAAAATGGAACAGTCAAAGAAGGAGTTCTTGCCTGTATTGCAAGGTGTAAAGTTAAGTAAGACTCAAAACACGACCACGGCAGAAAATAGAAATAAAATGAAAGTCATTCCCTATGCCTCAGCCATAGGTTCTATAGAGTATGCTATGTTGTGTACCAAACCTATTGTGTACCTTGCCATGAGTTTGGCAACGGGGTACGATATTGATCAGGGAGTGGATCACTTGATAGCGGTCAAAATTATCCTTAGAAGACTAAGAAAATATTTCTCGGTTATGGAGATGATAAAAGAGTTCGTCGTAAAGAGTTACGTTGATGCAAGCTTTTGACACCGATCTAGATGACTCAAAACCCGACCACGGCAGAAAATAGAAAGAGAATGAAAAGTCATTCCCTATGCCTCAGTCATAGGTTCTATAAAGTATCCTATGCTATGTACCAGACCTATTGTATACCTTAACATGATTTTGGCAAGGGTGTACAATAGTGATCTAGGAGTAGATCACTGGACAGCGGTCAAAATTATCCTTAGGGGACTAAGGAAATATTTCTCGGTTATGGAGGTGATAAAAGAGTTCGTCGTAAAAAGTTACGTCGATGCAAGCTTTTGACACCGATCTAGATGACACTAAGTCTTAATCTAGATACATATTGAAAGTGGGAGCAATTACCTAGAGTAGCTCTATGCAAAGCATTGTAGACATAGAAAATTTGCAAAATACATACGGCTCTGAATGTGCCAGACCCGTTGACAAGATTTCTCACAAGCAAAACATGATCACTCTTTGGGTGTTAATCACATAGCGAAGTGAACTAGATTATTGACTCTAGTAAATGTTTTGGATGTTAGTCAAATGGAGATGTGAACTGTTGATGTTAAATCACATGATGCTTGAACTAGATTATTGAGTCTACTGCAAGTGGGAGACTGAAGGAAATATGCCCTAGAGGCAATAATAAAGTTATTATTTATTTCCTTATATCATGATAAATGTTTATTATTCATGCTAGAATTGTATTAACCGGAAATATGATACATGTGTGAATACATAGACAAAAAGAGTGTCACTGGTATGCCTCTACTTAACTAGCTCGCTAGTCAAAGATGGTTATGTTTCCTAGCCATAGACATGGGTTGTCATTTGATTAACGGGATTACATCATTAGGAGAATGTTGTGATTGAATTGACCCATTCAGTTAACTTAGCACTTGATCGTTTCGTGTGTTGCTATTGCTTTCTTCATGACTTATACATGTTCCCATGACTATGAGATTATGCAACTCCTGTTTACCAGAGGAAAACTTTGTGTGCTACCAAACGTCACAACATAACTGGGTGATTATAAAGGTGCTCTACAGGTGTCTCCGAAGGTACTTGTTGAGTTGGCGTATTTCGAGATTAGGATTTGTCACTCCGATTGTCGGGGAGGTATCTGTGGGCCCACTCAGTAATGCACATCATTATAAGCCTTACAAGCATTGTAACTAATGAGTTAGTTGCGGGATGATGTATTATGGAACAAGTAAAGAGACTTGCCGGTAACAAGATTGAACTAGGTATTGAGATACCAACGATCGAATCTCGGGCAAGTAACATACCAATGAGAAAGGGAACAACGTATGTTGTTATGCGGTTTGACCGATAAAGATCTTCGTAGAATATGTGGGAGCCAATATGAGCATCCAGGTTCCACTATTGGTTATTGACCGGAGACGTGTCTCGATCATGTCTACATAGTTCTCGAACCCGTAGGGTCCGCATGCTTAAAGTTCGGTGACGATCGGTATTATGAGTTTTTGTGTTTTGATGTACTGAAGGTAGTTCGGAGTCCCGGATATGATCACGGACATGACGAGGAGTCTCGGAATGGTCGATATGTAAAGATCGATATATTGGACGACTATGTTCAGACACTGAAAGGTTCCGGAAGGTTTCAGACATATACCGGAGTACCGGGGGGTTATCGGAACCCCCTGGGGGCTTAATGGGCCTACATGGGCCTTAGTGGAAATAGAGGGCAACAAGGGGAGTGTGGGGCGCGCCCCCCAAGGCCCAAACCAAATTGGTTTAGGGCAAGGGGGGTCGTCCCCCTCTTTGCTTCTCCTCCTCTCCCTTTCCTTCCCCCTCTCCTACTCCTACTAGGAAAAGGAGGAGTCCTACTCCTAGTGGGAGTAGGAATCCCCCTCTTGGCGCGCCTCTCCCTGGCCGGCCACCTCCTCCCCCTTGCGCCTTTCTATACGAGGGCAGGGGGCACCCCATAGACACAAAAATTGATCATTGATCTCTTAGCCGTGTGCGGTGCCCCCCTCCACCAAAATCCACCTCGATCATATCATAGCGGTGCTTAGGTGAAGCCCTTCGTCAGTAGCATCATCATCACCGTCACCACGTCGTCGTGCTGATGAAACTCTCCTGTGAAGCTTTGCTGGATCGAACCTCGCGGGACGTCATCGAGTTGAACGTGTGCAGAACTCAGAGGTGTCGTGCGTTCAGTACTTGGATCGGTCGGATCATGAAGACGTACGACTACATCAACCGCGTTGTGCTAAGCTTCCGATTTCGGTCTACGAGGGTACGTGGACACACTCTCCCCTCTCGTTGCTATGCATCACCATGATCCTGTGTGTGCGTAGGATTTTTTTTGAAATTACTACATTCCCCAACACCCAGCCAAACCGTACATAGCGTTGTCTATCTGCTCGCGAACGTGTATGTATATACTGGTCGATCGGTCTCTCTAGAAGTATGAACCATGGCCGAGTAAGTAGCAGCATGTCTCATTGTAGAGCACCCGACATAGCAGTTCACGCAGTCCCGTCTAAGTCCTGTACACGTACATACATCCACAAGGCAAAAAATACGGCCACGTACGTACATACGGGCGGGGTCTCGAGCGCGTACTCGCGCATATATACGAACGGATAGGGATTGTGTACATGAAGAGGCAATGGATGGTAGCAACGGCGTCTGTTCATCGGGCAACGAACCAACTAGGTTGGCACGGAGAAACAGCATCTGTTCATCGGGCAACGAACCAACTAGGTTGGCACGGAGAAACAGCGTCTTGTTCATCGGGAGGCAATTGACTAGGTCGGAATGCGTCTTGTTCAACGGGAACCAACCGTCTTGGACAAAATAGCCGAAACGGGGCCTGGCGTACCGCAGAACGGAGGAAACAGCCTTCTGTTCGACCGGCGATGGTCAAAACGGGATCCTGTTCATCAAAAGGGGTATGGCTTACCGCGAAACAGAGGAAACAGACTTGTGTTTGAGTGCCTACGGTCAAAACGAGGTCCTGTTGATCGGGAGGGGTGTGGCGTACCGCAAAACGGAGGAAACAGACTTGTGTTGGAGCTCTTACGGTCGAAACAGAGTCCTATTCATCCACCATCTACTGCCTCACTCCAGCCTCCACGGGCTACTGTTCATCCACCGTCGACCTCCTCCAGCCTCCATGGGCTACTATTCATCCACGGCTACTGTTCATCAAGCCTCCACCGGCTGCTATTCATAGAGCCTCCACGGGGTCATATTCATCCACCCCAGCCGGCTGGAGTGTGGCGGCCTCCTCGGGGTCCTGTTCATACAGTGGCAATGGCCTACTACCACGGGGTCCTGTTCATCTAACCCCCACCGGGAACTGGTCATCCACAGCCAACCAACTGGCTCGACTCACCACGTCTCAACTCGTTCTACGTACCGCGTGCATGGTAGCAACGGTCACTGTTAATTGAGAGGAAACCCAACATCGGCTGACTACGTCTCGCACGGGGGCTCGATCGGCTTTAGTAAGCAGCAACAGTGATCGATCGTTCTGGTTCAGTTAGCGGCAGCAGCGAAGGAATTGCTTGGGTTCAGTTAGCAGCAAATGAACCGCTCGAGTTCAGTTAACAACCAATGGATCGATCGCTCGGGTTTAGTAACGTGCGATCACTCAGGTCCAGTTAGCCAATGCCTCGCACACACGCTCGTACACGAGAGAAACGTGCAAAGCATAGTGCATCGCTCGGCCCCGACCACCCATAGTAACTGGGAACTCCGCGGTATTTTCCTCGCCCTCTCTTCTACCACGGTTTTTTCCGTTATGGACGGCCCAAAGAATGGCATGCAGCTGCATCTCCGTCCTGCCCAGGACGAAAAGCCTATTTTCTGTCATGATTTTTTCATAGAAGTAGGAGCCCACCACATCTATGATGATACAGGGTTTTTTCACAATTATCATCATAGAAGTGTCATAAGCATGCCAGGAAAAAAGTTTGTTCGGCCCAAAATGTCACGGATGTGTCTTTTTTTGTAGTGCACGGACCTGGATGCCCAACCCCCGCACAGCTGGGTGACGTGGGTTTTCTCACCAGTCGGTGAGTCCTTCACCGACATTGATCGGCAGGTGAAGATGCATTTGAAGAGACCCTAGTGGGGATGACAACCTCGGAAGGTCTCACGGAGGGACAAGAAAGCCGAAAGATAAATAATGGCATTGGGGGGAAGATGGTGGAGTTGAGCACCAAAGAAATCAAGGAATGCTCGGAAGAAAGGGTGCGGAGGCATCAAGAAATCTCACTCAACATGGGTGATGAGCAAGACACGCTCGTCCACCTTAGACACTGGTTCAATCTCCCCCGAGCCTGGGCGACGCCGCCCATCGTGTGGGATCAACCCCTCCTCTGCCAAGTCCTCCAGTCACCGGGCGGAGACACGCGACGAAAGCCATTCCCCGAAGTGCCACCGTCCGCCGCACCCGAACCATAGGAGTGAAGGAAATATGCCCTAGAGGCAATAATAAAGTTATTATTTATTTCCTTATTTCATGATAAATGTTTATTATTCATGCTAGAATTGTATTAACAGGAAACATAATCCATGTGTGAATACATAGACAAACGTAGTGTCACTAGTATGCCTCTACTTGACTAGCTCATTGATCAAAGATGGTTAAGTTTCCTAGCCATAGACATGAGTTATTATTTGATCAATGGGATCACATCATTAGGAGAATGATGTGATTGACTTGACCCATTTTGTTAGCTTAGCACTTGATCGTTTAAGTTTAATGATATTGCTTTCTTCATGACTTATACATGTTCCTATGACTATGAGATTATGCAACTCCCGAATACCAGAGGAACACTTTGTGTTCTACCAAACGTCACAACGTAACTGGGTGATTATAAAGGTGCTCTACAGGTGTCTCTGATGGTGTTCGTGGAGTTGGCATAGATCAAGAATAGGATTTGTCACTCCAATTGTCGGAGAGGTATCTCTAGGCCCTCTCGGTAATGCACATCACTATAAGCCTTGCAAGAAATGTGGCTAATGATTAGTTGTGGTTTGTTGCATTACGAAACAAGTAAAGAGACTTGTCGGTAACAAGATTGAACTAGGTATTGAGATACCGACGATCGAATCCCAGGCAAGTAACATACCGATGACAAAGGGAACAACGTATCTTGTTATGCGGTTTGACCGATAAAGATCTTCGTAGAATATGTAGGAACCAATATGAGCATCCAAGTTCTGCTATTGGTTATTGACCGGAGACGTGTCTCGGTCATGTCTACATAGTTCTCGAACCCATAGGGTCTGCACGCTTAATGTTCTGTGAGGATCGGTATTATGAGTTTTTGTGTTTTGATGTGCCGAAGGTTTTTGGAGTCCCGGATATCATCGCAGACATGACGAGGAGTCTCGAAATGGTCGAGACGTAAAGATCGATATATTGGATGACTATGTTCGGAAACCGGAAAGGTTTCGAGAGGTTTCAGACATTTACCGAAGTACCTGGGGGTTACCGGAACCCCCCGGGGAGTATATTGGGGCTAATGGGCCATAGTGGGAGAAGAGGAGGAGCGGCCAAGGGCAGCCGCCTGCCCCCTCCTCCTCTAGTCCGAATTGGGCAAGGAGGGGGGGGCGGTGCCCCCCTTTCCTTCTCTCTTCTCTCCCTTCCTTCTCCTCTCCTACTCCAACTAGGAAAAGAGGGAGTCCTACTCCTGGTGGGAGTAGGACTCCCCCCCTTGGCGTGCCCTCCTCCTTGGCCGGCCGCCTCCCCCCTAGCTCCTTTATATACGGGGGCAGGGGCACCCCATAGAGACAACAATTGATATGTTGATCTCTTAGCCGTGTGTGGTGCCCCCTCCACCATAATCCACCTCGGTTATATTGTAATAGTGCTTAAGCGAAGCCCTGCGACGGTAGCTTCATCAACATCATCACCACACCGTCGTGCTGACAAAACTCTTCCCCGAGCTCTACTGGATCGTGAGTTCGCGGGACGTCACCGAGCTGAACGTGTGCTGAACGCGGAGGTGTCGTACGTTCGGTACAGAGGATCGGTCGATCGTGAAGACATACAACTACATCAATTGCGTTGTCATAACGCTTCCGCTTAACGGTCTACGAGGGTACGTGGAGGACACTCTCCCCTCTCATTGCTATGCATCACCATGATCTTGCGTGTGCGTAGGAAATTTTTTGAAATTACTATGTTCCCCAACAGTGGCATCAGAGCCAGGTTATTGTGTAGATGTTATAGGCATGAGTAGAACACAACTGAGTTGTGGGCGATACAAGTCATACTGCTTACCAGCATGTCATACTTTGGTTCGGCGGTATTGTTGGATGAAGTGGCCCGGACCGACATTACGCGTACGCTTACGCGAGGCTGGTTCTACCGACGTGCTTTGCACACAGGTGGCTGGCGGGTGTTAGTTTCTGCAACTTTAGTTGAACCGAGTGTGGCTATGCCCGGTCCTTGAGAAGGTTAAAACAACACTAACTTGACGAACTATCATTGTGGTTTTGATGCGTAGGTAAGAACGGTTCTTGCTCAGCCCGTAGCAGCCACGTAAAACTTGCAACAACAAAGTAGAGGACGTCTAACTTGTTTTTGCAGGGCATGTTGTGATGTAATATGGTCAAGACATGATGCTATATTTATTGTATGAGATGATCATGTTTTGTAACAAAGTTATCGACAACTGGCAGGAGCCATATGGTTGACGCTTTATTGTATGCAATGCAATCGCCCTGTAATTGCTTCACTTTATCACTAAACGGTAGCGATAGTCGTAGAAGCAATAGTTGGCGAGACGACAACGATGCTATGATGGAGATCAAGGTGTCGCGCTGGTGACGATGGTGATCATGACGGTGCTTTGGAGATGGAGATCAAAGGCACAAAATGATGATGGCCATATCATATCACTTATATTGATTGCATGTGATGTTTATCCTTTTTGCATCTTATTCTGCTTTGTTTGGCGGTAGCATTATAAGATGATCTGTCACTAAATTTCAAGGTAAAAGTGTTCTCCCTAAGTATGCACCGTTGCCAAAGTTCGTCGTGCCGAGACACCACATGATGATCGGGTGTGATAAGCTCAACGTTCATCTACAACGGGTGTAAGACAGTTTTACACACGTGGAATACTTGGGTTAAACTTGATGAACCTAGCATATGCAGATATGGCCTCGGAACACTGAGACCGAAAGGTCGAGCGTGAATCATATAGTAGATATGATCAACATAGTGATGTCCACCATTGAAAACTACTCCATTTCACATGATGATCGGTTATGGTTTAGTTGATATGGATCACGTGATCACTTAGATGATTAGAGGTATGTCTATCTAAGTGGGAGTTCTTAAGTAATATAATTAATTGAACTTAAATTTATCATGAACTTAGTACTTGATAGTATTTTGCTTGTCTATGTTATTGTAGAATGATGGCACGTGTTGTTGTTCCGTTGAATTTTAATGCGTTCCTTGAGAAAGCAAAGTTGAAGGATGATGGTAGCAATTACACGGACTGGGTCCGTAACTTGAGGATTATCCTCATTGCTGCACAGAAGAATTACGTCCTCGAAGCACCGCTGAGTGCCAAACCCGCTGCAGGAGCAACGCCAGATGTTATGAACGTCTGGCAGAGCAAAGTTGATGACTACTCAATAGTTCATTGTGCCATGCTTTACAGCTTAGAACCAGGACTTCAACGATGTTTTGAACGTCATGGAGCATATGAGATGTTCCAGGAGTTTAAGTTAATATTTCAAGAAAATGCCCGGATTGAGAGATATGAAGTCTCCAATAAGTTCTACAACTGTAAGATGGAGGAGAATAGTTCTGTCAATGAACATATCCTCTAAATGTCTGGGTACCATAATCACTTGACTCAGCTGGGAGTTAATCTTCCGGTTGATAGTGTCATTGACAGAGTTCTCCAATCACTGCCACCAAGCTACAAGAGCTTCGTGATGAACTATAATACGCAATGGATGGATAAGACGATTCCTGAGCTCTTCGCGATGCTAAAGGCTGCGGAGGTAGAAATCAAGAAGGAGCATCAAGTGTTGATGGTCAACAAGACCACCAGTTTCAAGAAAAAAGGGTAAAGGGAAGAAGAAAGGGAACTTCAAGAAGAACAACAAACAAGTTGCTACTCAAGAGAAGAAACACAAGTCTGGACCTAAGCCTGAGACTGAGTGCTTCTACTGCAAAGGTATTGGACACTGGAAGCGGAACTGCCCCAAGTATTTGGCGGATAAGAAGGATGGCAAGGTGAACAAAGGTATATGTGATGTGTACCTTACTAGAGCTCGCAGTAGCACCTGGGTATTTGATACTGGTTCTTTTGCTAATATTTGCAACTCGAAACAGGGACTACGGATTAAGCGAAGACTGGCTAAGGAGGATGTGACGATGCGTGTGGGAAATGGTTCCAAAGTCGATGTGATCGTCATCGGCATTCTACCTCTACATCTACCTTCGGGGTTAGTTTTAGACCTAAATAATTGCTATTTGGTACTAGTGTTAAGCATGAACATTATATCTGGATCTTGTTTGATGCGAGATGGTTATTCATTTAAATCTGAGAATAATGGTTGTTCTATTTATATGAGTAATATCGTTTATGGTCATGCAGCCTTGAAGAGTGTTCTATTTGTCTTAAATCTAGATAGTAGTGATACACATATTCATAATGTTGAAGCCAAAATATGCAGAGTTGATAATGATAGTGCAGCTTACTTGTGGCACTGCCGTTTGGGTCATATTGGTGTAAAGCGCATGAAGAAACTCTATACTGATGGACTTCTGGGATCACTTGATTATGAATCACTTGGTACTTGTGAACCATGCCTCATGGGCAAGATGACTAAAACACCATTCTCCTGAACAATGGAGCGAGCAACAGATTTGTTGGAAATCATACATACTGATGTATGTGGTCCGATGAATGTTGAGGCTCGCGGCGGGTATCGTTATTTTGTCACCTTCACAGATGATTTGAGAAGATATGGGTATATCTACTTAATGAAACATAAGTATGAAACATTTGAAAAGTTCAAAGAATTTTAGAGTGAAGTGCAGAATCATCGTAACAAAAATAAAAGTTTCTACGATATGATCGCAGAAGTAAAATATTTGAGTTACAAGAAAATAAAGTTTCTATGATCTGATCATGGAGAAGAATATTTGAGTTACGAGTTTGGTCTACATTTGAAACAATGTGGAATAGTTTCGCAACTCACGCCACCCGGAACACCACAATGTAATGGTGTGTCCGAACGTCGTAATCGTATTTTACTAGATATGGTGTGATCTATGATGTCTCTTACTGATTTACCGATATCGTTTTGGGGTTATGCTTTAGAGACAGCTGCATTCACGTTAAATAGGGCACCATCGAAATCCATTGAGACGGCACCTTATGAACTGTGGTTTGGCAAGAAACCAAAGTTGTCGTTTCTTAAAGTTTTGGGTTGCGATGCTTATGTGAAAAAGCTTCAACCTGATAAGCTCAAACCCAAATCAGAGAAATGTGTCTTCATAGGATACCCAAAGGAAACTATTGGGTACACCTTCTATCACAGATCCTAAGGCAAGACATTCGTTGCTAAGAATGGATCCTTTCTAGAAAAGGAGTTTCTCTCGAAAGAAGTGAGTGGAAGGAAAGTAGAACTTGATGAGGCAACTGTACCTGCTCCCTTATTGGAAATTAGTTCATCACAGAAACCGGTTCCTGTGACACCTACAACAATTAGTGAGGAAGCTAATGATGATGATCATGAAACTTCATATCAAGTTACTACCGAACCTCGTAGGTCAACTAGAGCAAGATCCGCACCAGAGTGGTACGGTAATCCTGTTCTGGAGGTCATGTTACTTGACCATGACGAACCTACGAACTATTAGGAAGCGGTGATGAGCCCAGATTTCGCAAAATGGCTTGAGGCCATGAAATCTGAGATGGGATCCATGTATGAGAACAAAGTGTGGACTTTGGTTGACTTGCCCGATGATCGGCAAGCCATCGAGAATAAATGGATTTTCAAGAAGAAGACTGACGCTGACGATAATGTTACTGTCTACAAAGATCGACTTGTTGCGAAAGGTTTTCGACAAGTTCAAGGAGTTGACTACGATGAGACATTCTCACCCATAGCGATGCTTAAGTCCGTCCGAATCATGTTAACAATTGCCGCATTTTATGATTATGAAATTTGGAAAATGGATGTAAAGACTGCATTCCTGAATAGTTTTCTAGAAGAAGAGTTGTATATGATGCAACCTGAAGGTTTTATCGATCCAAAGGGTACTAACAAAGTGTGAAAGCTCCAACGATCCATTTATGGACTGGTGCAAGCCTCTCGGAGTTGGAATAAACGTTTTGATAGTGTGATCAAAGCATATGGTTTTATACAGACTTTTGGAGAAGCCTGTATTTACAAGAAAGTGAGTGGGAGCTCTGTAGCATTTCTAATATTATATGTGGATGACATATTATTGATTGGAAATGATATAGAATTTCTAGACAGCATAAAAGGATACTTGAATAAGATTTTTTCAATGAAAGACCTCCGTAAAGCTGCTTATATATTGGGCATCAAGATCTATAGAGATAGATCAAGACGCTTAATTGGACTTTCACAAAGCACATACCTTGATAAAATTGGAAGAAGTTCAAGATGGATCAAGCTAAGAAAGGGTTCTTGCCTGTGTTACAAGGTGTGAAATTGAGTAAGACTCAATGCCCAACCACTGCAGAAGATAGAGAGAAAATGAAAAGTGTTCCCTATGCTTCAGCCATAGGCTCTATCATGTATGCAATGATGTGTACCATACCTGATGTGTGCCTTGCTATTAGTTCAGCAGGGAGGTACCAAAGTAATCCAGGAGTGGATCACTGGACAGCGGTCAACAACATCTTGAAATACCTGAAAAGGACTAAGGATATGTTTCTCGTTTATGGAGGTGACAAAGAGCTCATCATAAATGGTTACGTCGATGCAAGCTTTGACACTGATCTGGATGATTCTAAATCGCAAACCGGATACGTGTTTATATTGAACGGTGGAGCTGTCAGTTGGAGCAGTTCTAAACAAAGCATCATGGCAGGATCTACGTGTGAAGTAAAGTACATAGCTGCTTCGGAAGCAGCAAATGAAGGAGTCTGGATGAAGGAGTTCATATCCGATCTAGGTGTCATACCTAGTGCATCGGGTCCAATGAAAATCTTTTGTGACAATACTGGTGCAATTGCCTTGGCAAAGGAATCCAGATTTCACAAGAGAACCAAACACATCAAGA
Source organism: Triticum aestivum (assembly GCF_018294505.1). Lineage (NCBI taxonomy): Eukaryota > Viridiplantae > Streptophyta > Magnoliopsida > Poales > Poaceae > Triticum > Triticum aestivum. The sequence goes on from NC_057812.1 coordinate 153,595,813, forward strand.
GACGCTTCAATTCCATCCGGGATCAAGTCCAGGTGGGAGACTGTTGGAAATATGCCCTAGAGGCAATAATAAAATGATTATTATTATATTTCCTTGTTCATGATAATCGTCTATTATTCATGCTATAATTGTGTTATCCGGAAATCATAATACATGTGTGAATACATAGACCATAACATGTCCCTAGTGAGCCTCTAGTTAACTAGCTCATTGATCAATATATAGTCATGGTTTCCTGACTATGGACATTGGATGTCATTGATAACGGGATCACATCATTAGGAGAATGATGTGATGGACCAGACCCAATCCTAAGCATAGCACAAGATCGTGTAGTTTGTTTGCTAGAGCTTTTCCAATGTCAAGTATCATTTCCTTAGACCAAGAGATCGTGTAACTCCCGGATGCCGTAGGAGTGCTTTGGGTGTACCAAACGTCACAACGTAACTGGGTGACTATAAAGGTATACTACAGGTATCCCCGAAAGTATCTACTGGGTTGACACGAATCAAGACTGGGATTTGTCACTCTGTATGACGGAGAGGTATCTCTGGGCCCACTCGGTAATGCATCATCATAATGAGCTCATTGTGACCAAGTGTTTGGTCACGGGATCATGAATCATGGTACGAGTAAAGTGACTTGCCGGTAATGATATTGAACGAGGTATTGGGATACCGACAATCGAATCTCGGGCAAGTAACGTACTGATTGACAAAGGGAATTGAATACGGGATTGATTGAATCCTCGACATCGTGGTTCATCCGATGAGATCATCGTGGAACACGTGGGAGCCAACATGGGTATCCAGATCCCGCTGTTGGTTATTGACCGGAGAGTCGTCTCGGTCATGTCTGCATGTCTCCCGAACCCGTAGGGTCTACACACTTAAGGTTCGGTGACGCTAGGGTTGTAGAGATATTAGTATGCAGTAACCCGAAAGTTGTTCGGAGTCCCGAATGAGATCCCGGACGTCACAAGGAGTTCCGGAATGGTCCGGAGGTGAAGATTTATATATAGGAAGTCCATTTTCGGCCATCGGGAAGGTTTCGGGGGTAATCGGTATTGTACCGGGACCACCTGAAGGGTCCCGAGGGTCCACCGTGTGGGACCACGTATCCCGGAGGGCCCCATGGGCTGAAATGAGATCCCTAGGGGTGGGGGCGCCCCACTTGACTTGGGGGGCAAGTCCCCCTTGGCCGCCGCCCCCCCTTGGAGATTGGATCTCCTAGGGCCGGCGCCCCCCCCCTTAGGGGCCCTATATATAGTGGGGAGGAGGGAGGGCAGCCGCACCAAGTCCCTGGCGCCTCCCTCTCCCCTTGTAACACCTCTCTCTCTCTCGTTGGAGCTTGGCGAAGCCCTGCCGAGATCACCGCTGCTTCCATCACCACGCCATCGTGCTGCTGCATCTCCATCAACCTCTCCTTCCCCTTGCTGGATCAAGAAGGAGGAGACGTCTTCCCCTACCGTACATGTGTTGAACACGGAGGTGTCGTCTGTTTGGTGCTTGGTCATCGGTGATTTGGATCACGACGAGTACGACTCCATCGACCCTGTTCTCTTGAACACTTCCGCTCGCGATCTACAAGGGTATGTAGATGCACTCCCCTCTCCCTCGTTGCTAGATGACTCCATAGATTGATCTGGGTGTTGCGTAGAAAATTTTAAAATTCTGCTACGTTACCCAACAGTGGTATCATGAGCTAGGTCTATGCGTAGTTTCTATGCACGAGTAGAACACAAGTTGTTGTGGGCGTCGATTTTGTCAATTTGCTTGCCGTTACTAGTCTTATCTTGATTCGGTGGCATCGTGGGATGAAACGGCCCGGACCGACCTTACACGTATGCTTACGTGAGACTGGTTCCACCGACTGACATGCACTAGTTGTATAAGGTGGCTAGCGGGTGTCTGTCTCTCCCACTTTAGTCGGATCGGATTCGATGAAAAGGGTCCTTATGAAGGGTAAATAGAAATTGTCATATCACGTTGTGGTTTTGGCGTAGGTAAGAAACGTTCTTGCTAGAAACCTTTAGCAGCCACGTAAAAACTTGCAACAACAATTAGAGGACGTCTAACTTGTTTTTGCAGCATATGTCGTGTGATGTGATATGGCCAAAAGGATGTGATGAATGATATATGTGATGTATGAGATTGATCATGTTCTTGTAATAGGAATCACGACTTGCATGTCGATGAGTATGACAACCGGCAGGAGCCATAGGAGTTGTCTTAATTTATTTATGACCTGCGTGTCAACATAAACGTCATGTAATTACTTTACTTTATTGCTAAACCGTTAGCCATAGTAGTAGAAGTAATAGATGACGAGACAACTTCATGAAGACACGATGATGGAGATCATGGTGTCATGCCGGTGACGATGATGATCATGGCGCCCCGAAGATGGAGATCAAAAGGAGCAGAATGATATTGGCCATATCATGTCACTATTTGATTGCATGTAATGTTTATCATGTTTTACATCTTATTTGCTTAGAACGATGGTAGCTTAAATAAGATGATCCCTCACAATAATTTCAAGAAAGTGTTCCCCCTAACTGTGCACCGTTCCGAAGGTTCGTTGTTTCGAAGCACCACGTGATGATCGGGTGTGATAGATTCTAACGTTCGAATACAATGGGTGTAAGCCAGATTTACACACGCAATACACTTAGGTTGACTTGATGAGCCTAGCATGTACAGACATGGCCTCAGAACACGGAAGACCAAAAGGTCGAACATGAGTCATATAGAAGATACGATCAACATGAAGATGTTCACCGATGATGACTAGTCCGTCTCACGTGATGATCGGAGATGGCTTAGTTGACTCGGATCATGTATCACTTAGATGACCAGAGGGATGTCTATCTGAGTGGGAGTTCATTAAATAATTTGATTAGATGAACTTAATTATCATGAACTTAGTCTAAAAACCTTTGCAAAATGTCTTGTAGATCAAATGGCCAACTCTCATGTCAACCTCAACTTCAACGTGTTCCTAGAGAAAATCAAGCTGAAAGATGATGGCAGCAACTATACGGACTAGGTCCGGAACCTGAGGATCATCCTCATAGCTGCCAGGAAAGCATATGTCCTAGAAGCACCGCTAGGTGACGCACCCATCCCAGAGAACCAAGACGTTATGAACGCTTGGCAGTCGCGTGCTGATGATTACTCCCTCGTTCAGTGCGGCATGCTTTACAGCTTAGAACACGGAGCATATGAGATGTTCGAAGAGCTGAAAATGGTTTTCCAAGCTCATGCCCGGGTCGAGAGATATGAAGTCTCCGACAAGTTCTACAGTTGTAAGATGGAGGAAAATAGTTCTGTCAGTGAGCATATACTCAAAATGTCTGGGTTGCACAACCGCTTGTCCCAGCTGGACATTAACCTCCCGGACGAGGCGGTCATTGACAGAATCCTTCAGTCGCTCCCACCTAGCTACAAGAGCTTTGTGATGAACTACAATATGCTGGGGATGGTGAAAACTATTCCTGAAGTATTTTCAATGCTGAAATCAGCGGAGGTGGAAATCAAAAAGGAACATCAAGTGTTGATGGTCAATAAAACCACTAGTTTCAAGAAAGGCAAGGGTAAGAAGAACTTCAAGAAGGACGGCAAGGAATTTGCCGCGCCCGGTAAATCAGTTGCCGGGAAGAAGCCAAAGAATGGACCCAAACCTGATACTGAGTGCTTTTATTGCAAGGGAAAGGGACACTGGAAGCGGAACTGCCCCAAATACTTAGCGGACAAGAAGGCCGGCAACACTAAAGGTATATGTGATATACATGTAATTGATGTGTACCTTACCAGTACTCGTAGTAGCTCCTGGGTATTTGATACCGGTGCGGTTGCTCATATTTGTAACTCAAAATAGGTGCTGCGGAATAAGCGGAGACTGGCGAAGGACGAGGTGACAATGCACGTCGGGAATAGTTCCAACGTCGATGTGATCGCCGTCGGCACGCTACCTCTACATTTACCTACGGGATTAGTTTTAAACCTCAATAATTGTTATTTAGTGCCAGCTTTGAGCATGAACATTGTATCTGGATCTCGTTTAATATGAGATGGCTATTCATTTAAATCCGAGAATAATGGTTGTTCTATTTATATGAGAGATATGTTTTATGGTCATGCCCCGCTGGTCAATGGTTTATTCTTAATGAATCTTGCGTGATGTTACACATATTCATAGTGTGAATACCAAAAGATGTAAGATTGATAATGATAGTCCCACATATCTGTGGCACTGCCGCCTTGGTCACATAATTGTCAAACGCATGAAGAAGCTCCATACAGATGGACTTTTGGAGTCTCTTGATTTCGAATCATTTGACACGTGTGAACCATGCCTCATGGGTAAATGACCAAGACTCCATTCTCCGGAACAATAGAGCGAGCAACCAACTTATTAAAAATTATACATACTGATGTGTGCGGTCCAATGAGCGTTGAGGCTCGCGGTGGCTATCCTTCTGTTCTCACTCTCACTGATGACTTAAGTAGATATGGGTATGTCTATTTGATGAAACACAAGTCTGAGACCTTTGAAAAGTTCAAGGAATTTCAAAATGAGGTAGAGAATCAACATGACCGAAAGATAAAATTCTTACGATCAGATCGTGGGGGAGAATATTTAAGTCACGAATTTGGTACGCACTTAGGGAAATGTGGAATCATTTCACAAATCACGCCGCCTGGAACACCTCAGCGTAACGGTGTGTCCGAACGTCGTAATCGCACTCTATTGGATATGGTGCGATCTATGATGTCACTCACTGATTTACCGCTATCATTTTGGGGATACGCTCTAGAGATAGCTACATTCACTTTAAATAGGGCATCGTCTAAATCCGTTGAGACGACACCATATGAATTATGGTTTGGGAAGAAACCTAAGATGTCGTTTCTAAAAGTTTGGGGATGCGATGCTTACGTCAAGAAACTTCAACCTGAAAAGCTCGAACCCAAGTCGGAAAAATGTGTCTTCATAGGATACCCTAAGGAAACCATTGGGTATACCTTCTACCTCAGATCCAAAGGCAAGATCTTTGTTGCCAAGAATGGGTCCTTTCTGGAGAAAGAGTTTCTCTCGAGAGAAGTAAGTGGGAGGAAAGTAGAACTCGATGAAGTACTGCCTCTTGAACCGGAAAGTGCCGCAGCTCAGGAAGATGCTCATGTGGTGCCTGCACCGACTAGAGAGGATGTTAATGATGATGATCAAGGTACTTCGGATCAAGCTGCTACTGAACTTCGAAGGTCCACAAGGACATGTTCCACACCAGTATGGTATGGCAACCCTGTCCTGGAAATCATGTTGTTATACAACGGTGAACCTTCAAGCTATGAAGAAGCAATGGCGGGCCCAGATTCCAACAAATGTCTTGAAGCCATGCAATCCGAGATAGGATCCATGTATGAAAACAAAGTATGGACTTTGACAGACTTGCCCGATGATCGGCGAGCAATAGAGAATAAATGGACCTTTAAGAAGAAGACGGACGCGGATGGTAATGTTACCATCTATAAGGCTCGACTTGTCACTAAGGGTTATCGACAAGTTCAAGGGGTTGACTACAATGAGACCTTCTCAACCGTAGAGAAGCTGAAGTCCGTCCGAATCATGTTAGCAATTGCCGCATACTATGATTATGAGATATGGCAAATGGACATCAAAACGGCATTCCTTAACGGCTTTCTTAAGGAAGAATTGTATATGATGTAGCCAGAAGGTTTTGTCTATCCTAAGAATGCTAACAAGGTATGCAAGCTCTAGTGCTCCTTCTATGGGCTGATGCAAGCATCTTGGAGTTGGAACATTCGCTTTAGTGAAATGATTAAAGCGTTTGGGTTTATGCAGACTTATGGAGAAGCCTGCGTTTACAAGAAAGTGAGTGGGAGCTCTATAGCATTTCTCATATTATATGTGGATGACATACTTTTGATGGGAAATGATATAGAACTTTTGGACAGTATTAAGGCCTACTTGAATAAGTGTTTTCCAATGAAGGACCTTGGAGAAGTTGCTTACATATTAGGCATCAAGATCTATAGAGATAGATCGAGAGGACTCATAGGTCTTTCAAAAAGCACATACCTTGATAAGATATTGAAGAAGTTCAATATGGATCAGTCCAAGAAGGGGTTCTTGCCTGTGTTGCAAGGTGTGAAATTGAGCTCAGCTCAATGTCCGACCACGGCAGAAGATAGAGAAAAGATGAGTGTCGTCCCCTATGCCTCAGCCATAGGGTCTATCATGTATGCCATGTTGTGTACCAGACCTGATGTAAACCATGCCGTGAGTTTGGTAGGAAGGTACCAAAGTAATCCCGGCATGGAACACTGGACAGCGGTCAAGAACATCCTGAAGTACCTGAAAAGGACTAAGGATATGTTTCTCGTATATGGAGGTGACGAGGAGCTCGTCGTAAAAGGTTACGTCGATGCTAGCTTCGACACAGATCTGGATGACTCTAAGTCACAAACCGGATACGTGTATATTTTGAATGGTGGAGCAGTAAACTGGTGCAGTTGCAAGCAAATCGTCGTGGCGGGATCTACATGTGAAGCGGAGTACTTGGCAGCCTCGGAGGCGGCGCATGAAGCAATCTGGATGAAGGAGTTCATCACCGACCTACGAGTCATACTCAATGCGTCGGGGCCGATCACTCTCTTCTGTGACAACACTGGAGCTATTGCCCTTGCCAAGGAGCCCAGGTTTCACAAGAAGACCAGGCACATCAAGCGTCGCTTCAACTCCATTCGTAAAAATGTTCAAGATGGAGACATAGATATTTGCAAAGTACATACGGATCTGAATGTCGCAGATCCATTGATTAAACCTCTTCCGCGAGCAAAACATGATCAACACCAGAACTCTATGGGTGTTCGATTCATCACAATGTAACTAGATTATTGACTCCAGTGCAAGTGAGAGACTGTTGGTGAAGGAAATATGCCCTAGAGGTAATAATAAAGTTATTATTTATTTCCTTATATCATGATAAATGTTTATTATTCATGCTAGAATTGTATTAACCGGAAACATAATACATGTGGGAATACATAGACAAATAGAGTGTCACTAGTATGCCTATACTTGACTAGCTCGTTGATCAAAGATGGTTATGTTTCCTAACCATAGACATGAGTTGTCATTTGATTAACGGGATCACACCATTAGGAGAATGATGTGATTGACTTGACCCATTCCGTTAGCTTAGCACTTGATCGTTTAGTTTGTTGCTATTGCTTTCTTCATGACTTATACATGTTCCTATGACTATGAGATTATGCAACTCCCGTTTACCGGAGGAACACTTTGTGTGCTACCAAACGTCACAACGTAACTGGGTGATTATAAAGGTGCTCTACAGGTGTCTCCGAAGGAACTTGTTGGGTTGGCGTATTTCGAGATTAGGATTTGTCACTCTGATTGTCGGAGAGGTATCTCTGGGCCCTCTCGGTAATGCACATCACCTAAGCCTTGCAAGCATTGCAACTAATGAGTTAGTTGCGAGATGATGTGTTACGGAATGAGTAAAGAGACTTTCCGGTAACGTGATTTAACTAGGTATTGAGATACCGACGATCGAATCTCGGGCAAGTAACATACCGATGACAAAGGGAACAACGTATGTAGTTATGCGGTCTGACCGATAAAGATCTTCGTAGAATATGTAGGAGCCAATATGAGCATCCAGGTTCCGCTATTGGTTATTGACCGGAGACGTGTCTCGGTCATGTCTACATAGTTCTCGAACCCGTAGGGTCCGCACGCTTAACGCTACGATGACAGTTATATTATAAGTTTATATATTTTGATGTACCGAAGGAGTTCGGAGTCCCGGATGAGATCGGGGACATGACGAGGAGTCTCGAAATGGTCGAGACGTAAATATTGATATATTGGACGACTATATTCGTACTTCGGAAAGGTTCCAAGTGATTCGGGTATTTTTCGGAGTACCAGAGAGTTTCGGGAATTCGTCAGGGAGTATATGGGCCTTATTGGGCCATACGGGAATAGAGGAGATAGGCCAAAAGGAAGGAGGCCTGTGCCCCCCTCTGGTCCGAATTGGACAAGGGGTGCAGCCCCCTTTTCCTTCTCCCTCTCCTCCTCTTTCCTTCACTCCTACTCCAACAAGGAAAGGAGGAGTCCTACTCCCGGTGGGAGTAGGACTCCCCCCTTGGCGCGCCCACCTCCTAGGTCGGCCGCCTCCCTCCTTGCTCCTTTATATACAGGGGCAGGGGGGCACCTCAAGACACACAAGTTGATCAAGTTGATCGTCTCTTAGCCGTGTGCGGTGCCCCCTCCACCATAGTCCACCTCGATAATACTGTAGCGGTGCTTAGGTGAAGCCATGTGTCGGTAGAACATCAACATCGTCACCACGCCGTCGTGCTGACGAAACTCTCCCTCAACACTCGGCTGGATCGGAGTTCGAGGGACGTCATCGGGCTGAACGTGTGCTGAACTCGGAGGTGCCGTGCGTTGGTACTTGATCGGTCTGATCGTGAAGACGTACGACTACATCAACCACGTTGTGCTAACGCTTCCGCTTTTGGTCTACGAGGGTACGCAGACATCACTCTCCCCTCTCGTTGCTATGCATCACCATGATCTTGCGTGTGCATAAGAAAATTTTGAAATTACAACGTTCCCCAATAGTTGGAAATATGCCCTAGAGGCAATAATAAAATGATTATTATTATATTTCCTTGTTCATGATAATTGTATATTATTCATTCTATAATTGTGTTATCTGGAAATCATAATACATGTGTGAATACATAGACCATAACATGTCCCTAGTGAGCCTCTAGTTAACTAGCTCGTTGATCAATAGATAGTCATGGTTTCCTGACTATGGACATTGGATGTCATTGATAATGGGATCACATCATTAGGAGAATGATGTGATGGACAAGACCCAATCCTAAGCATAACACAAGATCGTGTAGTTCGTTTGCTAGAGCTTTTCCAATGTCAAGTATCATTTCCTTAGACCATGAGATCGTGTAACTCCCGGATGCCATAGGAGTGCTTTGGGTGTACCAAACGTCACAACGTAACTGGGTGACTATAAAGGTATACTACTGGTATCCCCGAAAGTATCTGTTGGGTTGACACGCATCAAGACTGGGATTTGTCACTCTGTATGATGGAGAGGTATCTCTGGGCCCACTCGGTAATGCATCATCATAAGGAGCTCATTGTGACCAAGTGTTTGGTCACGGGATCATGCATTACGGTACGAGTAAAGTGACTTGCCAGTAACGAGATCGAACGAGGTATTGGGATACTGACGATCGAATCTCGGGCAAGTAACGTACCGATTGACAAAGGGAATTGAATACGGGATTGATTGAATCCTCGACATCATGGTTAATCCGATGAGATCATCGTGGAACACGTGGGAACCAACATGGGTATCCAGATCCCGCTGTTGGTTATTGACCGGAGAGTCGTCTCGGTCATGTCTGCGTGTCTCCCGAACCCATAGGGTCTACACACTTAAGGTTTGGTGACGCTAGGGTTGTAGAGATATTAGTATGCGGTAACCCGAAAGTTGTTCGGAGTCCCGGATTAGATCCCGGACGTCACGAGGAGTTCCGAAATGGTCTGGAGGTGAAGATTTATATATAGGAAGTCCAGTTTCGGCCATCGGGACGGTTTCGGGGGTAATCGATGTTGTACCGGGACCACCGGAAGGGTCCCGGGGGTCCACCGGGTGGGGCCACCTAACCCGGAGGGCCCCATGGGCTGAAGTGGGAGGGTAACCAGCCCCTGGTGGGCTGGTGCGCCCCCCATGGGCCTCCCCCTGCGCCTAGTGTTGGAAACCCTAGGGGTGGGGGGCGCCCCACTTGACTTGGGGGGCAAGTCCCCCTTGGCCGCTGCCCCCCCCCCCCTTGGAGATTGGATCTCCTAGGGCTGGTGCCCCCCCTTAGGGGCCCTATATATAGTGGGGGAGGGAGGGAAGCCGCACCAAGTCCCTGGCGCCTCCCTCTCCCCTCGTAACACCTCTCTCTCTCGTTGGAGCTTGGCGAAGCCCTGCCGAGATCACCGCTGCTTCCATCACCATGCCATCGTGTTGCTGGATCTCAATCAACCTCTCCTTCCCCTTGCTGGATCAAGAAGGAGGAGACGTCTTCCCCAACCGTACATGTGTTGAACGCGGAGGTGCCGTCCGTTCGGCGCTTGGTCATCGGTGATTTGGATCACGACAAGTACGACTCCATCAACCCCGTTCTCTTGAACGCTTCCGCTCGCGATCTACAAGGGTATGTAGATGCACTCCCCTCTCCCTTGTTGCTAGATGACTCCATAGATTGATCTTGGTGTTGCGTAGAAAATTTTAAAATTCTGCTACGTTACCCAACAGAGACATAGAGATATGCAAGATACATACAGATCTGAATGTTGCAGACCCGCTGACTAAGCCTCTTCCACAAGCAAAACATGATCAGCACCAGGACTCCATGGGTGTTAGAATCATTACTGTGTAATCTAGATTATTAACTCTAGTGCAAGTGGGATACTGAAGGAAATATGCCCTAGAGGCAATAATAAAGTTATTGTTTATTTCCTTATTTCATGATAAATGTTTATTATTCATGCTAGAATTGTATTAACCGAAAACATAATACATGTGTGAATACATAGACAAACATAGTGTCACTAGTATGACTCTACTTGACTAGCTCATTGATCAAAGATGGTTAAGTTTCCTAGCCATAGACATGAGTTGTTATTTGATCAACAGGATCACATCATTAGGAGAATGATGTGATTGACTTGACCCATTTTGTGAGCTTAGCACTTGATCGTTTAAGTTTACTCCTATTGCTTTCTTCATGACTTATACATGTTCCTATGACTATGAGATTATGCAACTCCCGAATACCGGAGGAACACTTTGTGTGCTACCAAACGTCACAACGTAACTGGGTGATTATAAAGGTGCTCTACAGGTGTCTCCGATGGTGTTCGTGGAGTTGGCATAGATCAAGAATAGGATTTGTCACTCCAATTGTCGGAGAGGTATCTGTGGGTCCTCTCGGTAATTGACATCACTATAAGCCTTGCAAGCAATGTGGCTAATGAGTTATTTACGGGATGTTGCATTACGGAACGAGTAAAGATACTTGCCGGTAACGAGATTGAACTAGGTATTGAGATACCGATGATCGAATCTCGGGCAAGTAACATACCGATGACAAAGGGAACAACGTATGTTGTTATGCGGTTTGACCGATAAAGATCTTCGTAGAATATGTAGGAACCAATATGAGCATCCAGGTTCCGCTATTGGTTATTGACCGGAGACGTGTCTCGGTCATGTCTACATAGTTCTCGAACCCGTAGGGTCCGCACGCTTAAAGTTTTGTGACGATCGATATTATGAGTTTTTGTGTTTTGATGTGCCGAAGGTAGTTTGGAGTCCCGGATATGATCATGGACATGACGACGAGTCTCAAAATGGTCGGGACGTAAAGATTGATATATTGGATGACTATGTTCGGATACCGAAAAGCTTTCGGGAGGTTTCGGACATTTACCAGAGTACCGGGGGGTTACCGGAACCCCCCGAGGAGTATATTGGGCCTAATGGGCCTTAGTGGGAGAAGAGGAGGGGCGGCCAAGGGCAGCCGCGCGCCCCCTCCCCCTCTAGTCTGAATTGGACAAGGAGGGGGCGGCGCCCCCTTTCCTTCTCTCTTCTCTCCCTTCCTTCTCCTCTCCTACTCCAACTAGGAAAAGAGGGAGTCCAACTCCCGGTGGGAGTAGGACTCCCCCCTTGGCGTGCCCTCCTCCTTGGCCGGCCGCCTCCCCCCTAGCTCCTTTATATACGGGGCCAGGGGCATCCCATAGAGTCAAAAATTGATCTATTGATCTCTTAGCCGTGTGCGGTGCCCCCCTCCACCATAATCCACCTCGGTTATATCGTAACGGTGTTTAGGTGAAGCCCTGCGACGATAGCTTCATCAACATCGTCACCATGCCGTCGTGCTGACAAAACTCTTCCCCGAGCTCTACTGGATCGTGAGTTTGCGGGACATCACCGAGCTGAACGTGTGCTGAACACAGAGGTGTCGTACGTTCACTACTGAGGATCAGTCGATCGTGAAGACATACGACTACATCAACCGCATTGTCATAACGGTTCTGCTTAACTATCTACGAGGGTACGTGGACGACACTCTCCCCTCTTGTTGCTATGCATCACCATGATCTTGCGTGTGTGTAAGAAATTTTTTGAAATTACTAAGTTCCCCAACAAGGATGTGGCCTTCCCCGCCTTCTTCACCCTCTCTGCCTTCGCTATGGAACCTTTCGCCATCTCCGTGCACTCGAGTGGAGAGGAGAAGCGAAGTAGTCGAGAGGAGAGAAAGGGGATCTGAGACAAGGAGCTCTGCCGCTGAATCTTTTATGTCAATAGAGAAAATATCAGGGCGGATCTCTCGCCCCGAATCACAGGATCAACAGCTCGCAAGGCAAGGCTTTGCACAGGGAAAGCGCGGCACGTGGCGGGGATCGTGCATGCAAATCGAGGGGCCACACCTCCCACTTTCCCACTAACACACAACATTACAGCTTCTGCGCGCGAACACGCGAATTCAAATCCCGGGATTTTCGGGACGAATCAATCCAATTGATTTCTAGCAATTCATTTCCTCAAGGACGCGCGTCAGTCTGACTGACTACACTCCGCGGGGACCCGTGCACCTGACTGGAGTCTTAGGATCGTTATGTGACGAGCTTGACGCCCCTCTGCGGGTTCACTTGGCCTTCTCGGTAGGCTCCAATGCGCATGACTCATAAACCTAGACTTGTAGAAGGCCTGCACTGGCGTTCCCCTGGGATAAAGAGTGATGTCTCTCTGGAGAGTCAGACCATGCATCGGCATCGCCCCTCGAGTTGTCATGGCATGCCCTCACTCGGGCCCCTAGTTTATCTCTTTCGAGAGACAAAACGAATGCCACCATTTTTTTCTCGACGATCAACAACACCATGTCATCTGGGTAAAACTAAGGTCCAGATTTCGTTGTGTTTCCATCCAAGGAACAACAAGTCACGTCTCGGAAACATATTTCGAGTGCCCTACAGCACTCGAACTTAACCGAAGGATCGATTCGTCTGTTCCACGGAATCCCAACCGAACAGGGCTAATGATGTGGTCACCTATTACACGTAGGGTCAAGGACCCATCATTCGGGACCCACATGGGGCCCATCATCATAGGTAGGTCCCTGGACCATGCCAGCATTCGGATGCGCACATCAGGAGGATCACTCGGGCGGCTCTACAGCACTCGGACAGCTACGTGTCACTCGGCGGACGATCAACCACTCGGACATACAAGGCAAGAAGGCGGCGTGGGAGCTGCAACGGTCGAGGGATCCTAAGTCGTCCACTAAATAGAGTTATAACTACCATTACCTATAACTGTTGTAGTATAGGCTCATTACACTAGTAACTGCCTCATACAATGACATTTATTTCCCCGGCGGCGTGGAAGACATGGGGCTGCAGCGCACTCTATATAAGCCGCACCCATCTCCATAGTCGCGCACGTTCAACCTTGTAATCCTATCCATCGAATCAAAGCAAGCCTCAGGGCACGAGAATAGGGATTTTACCTCCACCGAATGAGGGGCCCGAACTCGTTAAACACCGTGTGTTACACCTACGCCGTAGCTAGGCTCTGCCCCTTATTCATATCCCTAATACTCATTGTCAGTATCATAACCCCGACACCACCCAAAATACTTTTTCCACCGCCACAAGTTTCTGTTCTCAAGATATCCCATTTGGAGGCCTTTTTCGATACTCTGTTGGAGAGGGAATCGACCATGGAGGGCTTCTACATCAATCTTGATGCTCTTTCGATGATGTGTGAGTAGTTTACCATAGACCTATGGGTCCATAGCTAGTAGCTAGATGGCTTCTCTCTCTTTGATCTCCAATAGAATGTTCTCCTTGATGTTCTTGGAGGTCTATTCGATGTAATCCCTTTTGCAGTATATTTGTTTGGAACCAATGAATTGTGGGTTTATGATTATATTATCTATGAATATTATTTGTGTCTTCTCTGAAATCTTTTATACATGATTGTTATAGCTGTGTATTTGTCTCCGATCTATCTGTTTGGTTTGGCCAACAAGATTGATTTATCTTGCAATGGGAGAGGTGCTTTGTGATGGGTTCGATCTTGCACTGCTCAATCCCAATGACAAAAAGAGACATGACACATATTTGTATAGTTGCCATTAAGGATAAAAGATGGGGTTTATTCATATTAGTTGAGTTAACTTTGTCTACATCATGTCATCTTGCTTAAGGTGTTACTCCATTTTTTTATGAACTTAATACTCTAGATGCATGTTGGATAGCCGTCGATGCGTGGAGTAATAGTAGTAGATGCAGGCAGGAGCCAGTTTACTTGTCTCGGACTTGATTCCTACATACATGATCAATGCTTTGGATATCGTCATATCTATGTGCTTTTCTATCAATTGCTCAATAGTAATTTGTTTACCCATCGTATGCTATGTTCAAGAGAAAAGTTTCTAGTGAAAACTATGGCCCTCGGGTCTATTTTTATCATATATTAAAATCCAAAAATACTTTGCTGCAATTTATTTACCATTATTTTATATTGTGTTTTTGTTTATCTATCTATCACTATGAGAGTTGATCCTTGCAATTAACCGCCAACGTATTGACAACCCCTTGTTTGTGTTGGGTGCAAGTATTTGTTATTTTGTGTGTAGGTGATGTTCACGAGGTATTGCGTGGTTCTCCTACTGTATTGATAACATTGGTTCTTAACTAAGGGAAATACTTATCTCTATTGTACTGCATCATCTTCTCATCTTCGAGGAAATCCCCACGCACCTCACAAGTAGCACCGCGTGCCCTGATGGGATCCCTCCCGGGCGTGTAGGGTTTCAGGTCCCCAAAAGCATCTGCTGGTTGTTCTACATATCGCACTGCCGGTCGGATCTCCTTCTACGTGAGCTGCGGTGCATCACCCCCGCCGTTGATGGTACACAATGACATGTTCGTGTGCGAACATGCCTTTTTTCTGTTTGCGGGGTTACCGACAGGGCCTTCGGCAATATGTGCACATGTCCAACTCATCAAAGAATATATTTTTTGACGCCATGAGGTAAACATTGGAAAACTTTGTTTTTCCAGCCCCTACGTCACTCCTTCCCTACAGGACCCAGGCATGCTGAGGTCTCTAGCCCCTACGCCTCTTCCTCTCCCTCACCGCCGCCGGCACCTCCTATGGGCAAAGGTCGCGTGGAGCTGGCAGCTGCGGGGCCTTCTCTCGATGGTGGGTGGCGCTCCCATGAGTAGGGGAACTCAAAGCCGCGGCTCGCGGGTGGTTGCTAGCATGAGGCGCAGCGTAGTTTGTGTCGTATTGTCTTCTGTTGCGGCTGGTGGAGGGGGCAAATTTGACAATTTTGACCTTGGGACGAAATCAATTCACGGAATGAACTGCCCGTGAAACTATTTCACAGCACTGACCCTTTTGTGTAGCGCCCGCCACGCAGGCGCCACACCCTACGGTGCAACGCCCAGCTCTGGGGCGTTGCACACCTGTCCACCGTGGCAGCCCTTGGGCTCGCACCCAGTAGTGCAGCGCCTCCGAGCTAGGCGCCACACATGTAATGTGCAGCGCCCGAGCCCGTTGGCGCTGCACTGTGACTTATCCAGCGGCTTGGCCCCCCTCCCCACTCCCCCACCCCACACACCCCAACCCGAGCTTTGCCCCCTCTCCCACTCTCTCCCCCTCTCAAATCCTCTCCCAAATCTTGCAAATTTGAAGAATTTGTCCGTGGATTTCGAAGTCATACCCTCCCTCAAGGTAATCTTCTCCGATCCCCTTGTTTTGATCCAAGTAATGCTAGTTTGGGGAAACCCTAGTTTTGTTTGGATCTAGAGATTTGCATGGAGATGTGAGATCTTTGTTTGCCAATTTCCTATGATTAGGCTTTGTTAGTATGTTAGGGTTATTCTTATGGGTGTTCTTATGTTGGTGCTAGGGTTATGGTTAGGGTTAGGGTTATTGTTAGGGTTATGGTTATGGTTAGGGTTAGGGTATGGTTAGGGTTGTTGTTTGATATATATATTAGGGTTTGTATTCCGTGTTAATCCTTAAATTAGTACTCATGGAAGCAATGTTACGTTGTGTTGTTTGAATGCTTATAGGGATGGGAAGAACATGTGTGTTTGTTCATCATGGGGACAAAGACGCCTTCTTGAAAGGCAATATTGAACCGGATCCGGATGAGCTTGATATGGTGTTTGATAGTAGTCCTAGCTATGCGGAGCTCTTGCAACAAGTGAGGAAAGATTTGAATTGGATGGACCCTAGTGATATCGTTGAGTTGGAGGGAAGGCATAATGTAGGTTTTGGAATGCACATCCGTTGGAAGACAATGCGTATCAACTCGGAGCAACGTTGGGTTGCATACAAGGAAACGGTGGCCGATTCACTTGACAAGGCTCTTGAGTTATTTGCAACGAAGAAGGTTGATTCAAATTTGCATTTGGACTTGAACCGGAAACCCTCCCCTTTGGTTGCTAGTAGCCCCCCACCCTTGAAGCGAGATGAAATTGTTGAACCTCTTTTGACCCAAGAAGTGAGGCCAACATTGAGCCCGTTTACAAACAACCAAGATGAAGCTTTGCAAGAGGACAATGATGAGTATGCGGACGATGACAATGAAGTTGATCTCCATGACAACAATGTGGGTGATCTTGACAAATATCATTTGCAAGAGACAATGGACCATTCCATCCCTTTTTCCCATGCATATGCATCGGATTCGGATGACGAAGGTCCCGATGAACAAGTTGATGAGGAGGGGTTCATGGTGAAGGAGGCCGAAGCTTTCGAGAAGGTATTCGGTCGGGATCACAAGACACCATTATTCAAGGATGTTAGTCTCGCGGATGAAGCCTTGTGGATGGTGGCAAATCTATATCTCTTGGGGTTAGGCCAAGCTCTCACCGTGATTTGGAAGACGACAAGAACCGGATTGCTAAAGGGTCGAAGTTTGAAACCTTGTTGGAATTGAAGACGTGGCTCGACAACTACTCGGTTACGCATTATTGTCCACACAAGGTGGCGCACTCGGACGTCAATGTGTGCTACACGGTTGCATGTGCATGTGAAGATGAAATATGTCCGTGGATTGTGCGTGCAAGACCATGGAAAGGAGGTCCCGCTTGGCACGTAGTGAGTTGTGTGCCAACTCACATGTGCCGAGGCAAAAGGGTGGATGGCAAGATTGTGTCCCAAGACCACAGACAACTCACGTCCGAGTTCATCGCTTATAGGCTCTCCAACTCAATATCCACACTTCCAACAATGAGCGTCCAACATGTCATTGACCTTGTGAAAGCCATCTTTCATTACAAGGTGAAGTACGGCAAGGCATGGAAGGCGAAGCAAGCCGCATTTAAGATGTTGTATGGTACTTGGGAGGAAGCATACAACCGAATCCCTAGGTTGTTGTTAGCCATGGCCGCCACAAACCCGGGCATGGTTCATGTTGTCGAGCCTCATGGGCACCAAACAACGGTTTATGAAGGAAAGAAAGTCGAGTATTTGGCCATGCATTTTGGGCGTTCGAGCAATGCGTGAGGGCTTTCGAACACTGTAGGCCGGTCATCGCCATTGATGGCACGTTCTTGACCGGACAATACAAGGGCACCTTGTTGGTTGCGATAGCAAGTGATGCCAATAACCGGGTGTTGCCATTGGCATTTGCTTTGGTTGAGGCGGAGAACAATGACAACTGGGAGTGGTTTTTGCGTCTTTTGAGGACGAAGGTGTTACCCGCTCAAAGGGAAATTTGTGTCATATCAGATCGGCATGCAGGAATTCTTAACGCGGTGGAGGTTGACATTCCCGGGCATGCTCCGTTGCACCATCGATGGTGCATGAGGCACTTTTGTTCGAACTTCTGTAGGGCATGTGGCCTTAAGGAGTTGGCCGATGATCTTCAAGATTGTTGTCTTGCTTTCTCCGAGAAGCGGTTCGCCACTTTGTTGAACAAATTTCTCGCACACAAATATAGTGTGACGCCCAGCTCTGAGGCGTTGCACCCTTAGGCTGAGCTAAGCAGAGAGCAAACAGTTTGTTTGCAAGCTACAGCCGTTGCAGCGCCTAGCGTGGAGGTGTCACACTGTACAGTGCAACGCCCAAGAGCTAGGCATTGCACTGTACAGTGTGACGCCTCCAAGCTAGGCGCTGCAACGGCTGTAGCTTGTAAACTTGGTCATTTTCAGGTACATTGCAACATTTCCTAGAATAAGCAGTCAGAAACTTTAAGTTCACATTTCAGTCACAGTTGAACATTATTAAGACAACAAGTGCAACGTAGAGGATCAAGTTCAACATTGCTAAGACGTCAACTCCAAGTTCAACATAACTAAGACATACAAAGAGGATCAAGTTCAACATAGAGCTACCACAACTCCAAGTTCACCGACATAACAACTCCTAGTTCACCGACATAACAACTCCAAGTTCACCGACATTACAAATAAAGGATGATGATTGGTTCCTAAGAAGAGCTAGTTACAAATAGAGCTAGTTCCTTGAGCGCTTTTTGGCTGCTCCCCCCCTCTTGCTGGCTAACTTCTTCACCTTCCTAGGAAGAGGAACACGCTCCCACTCCGGCTCCGGTTCCTCCATGTCATCGACATCGTCATCCAAATAGTCATCCAAAGCCGCCATCTGCGAGGTGCCGACCGTCCTTTTGCCTCTTTGGGTGAAGTCTTCAGGTGTGTACTTGTTGATTCCCGTCCTAGGCTTTAGCCTGTATGCAGACCTAACCTGGTACGTCCCCAAGGTCATATCATCAGCAACCTATGCATCAACAAAAGATATGGAAAGACCGTGTGTGAGGATATAGTTAGCAATGCATCAACAATTGGATATATATGCTCATGCCATACCTCTTGGGTGACCACACCCACATCCTCATCCTCCAAATGATCACCATGGCTCTGGCCCAAAGCGGGATCTGATGGTGTCGCCGACCTAGAACGTTCTGGTGATACATACTCGGGGTCACGACACCCAAAAAGGTTTAATAGCCGCCTTAACTTTTGGCCCTGGCGCTGCAACATGTACAAGTGAATGAGACATCGAACGTAGCAACACATGTTAAGTGCTAGTTTGAAGGAGATGTGAACCTTGATGAATGCTCGAAGTGCACCTTCTCCATCGCTTTTGCCAGCCAGGGTTGTTTCAAGAATAGTCTCGGTCTCATCAGCTGCTTTCTTGATCTGGGCACGCTATGAACAAAATGGTATTAACGTGTTAGGCAAGCGAAGATGTGAATAGTGTGAATGAAAAGCAAAGAGGGAAAATACCACAAAGTTCATCATTGGAGCTGAAGGGATCACTGAGTTGCCTTTCCTGACTAATGCGTTGTACTGGTGTTGGGCTACCTCATCAAAAACAGTGGGTTCTTCCAAAATCTCCTCAGCATACGCCGGCTTGCATACCTCCACACGGGTACTTGCAAGAAACCATGTGAGATAGTTGTTGAACGCTACAGGGCAGTGCTCACGAAGCTGGACTCCTTTTCCAGCCCTAGCTTGCTCCACACTAAGCGCAAACTATACGACATACTTTCTGTTATGCTTGTCCCAATCCTTAATCTTCCGCTGCCTTTTCCTATCCAACCTGCAAGTTAGAAACATAATATTAGTAGCATCGAAACCGCCGAGAAGCTGCTAAGTACTCAAGGTTAATTATATCTTACGCGTGTAGCAACTTGTCCGTGTCCTCCCACTCCGGCGGATGTGCCTGGAACAAACCAAACTAACGGCGCACTCGATGTGGGAGGTGAAGCTCAACCGCCTAGTTGCATATGAGTGGGCACCGCATACGCCAGAGATCCCTATCCGTAGTGCACATCGGATTCAGCCTGAACTCTAAAGGGTTACCAAAACTATCTCTTGTTCCATATGGCTCCCATATCACCTGCAAAATGGGATAGAATGCAAAATTGATATCGACTTGCAATAGAAGCATCATAATCACTTATGCAATGTCAATTCACCTGCTCAGGCGTGATCGCGTCAAGCTCGCTCTGGTACAACTTGTACATGACCGAGGGATCATCTGTCGTCTCATTTAACACATCCCACTTGTAAGCCCAAGTGGGTAGCCGTAGTAGGTTGCCTTTGTCGTCCCAATCATCGTACTTCACCTTCTTCGGACGTCCAACCGGCAAACGCTCCCAGCTCCATATGGAAAGTGCGAGCAAACAACCACCAATACCTCCAGATGACCTACAACAGGCTTCGTCCAACTGCACATAAAAGAGAACATGGTTCAATTAAGAGCAAGATCGCATTCATAATGTAGCAATGAAGTGAAAAGGAAACAACTTCATACCTGTCTATACAAGTAAGCCAGTTTCACCGAACCCCAACTCCAATTGCTATCGAAGACGGTCAACGCCTTCAGCCACATCCATGGAGCATTCTTTCCTGTGCCATCAGAAAACATAGTCCTGGATATCACATACCACATGTAGACACGAGCATATGTCTTGACAGTGTCCTCATCAGCTTCCGGTGGGCAAGTACCAAAGTGTTCAGTAATCCATGTGAAAGTAGCACCGGCTGCGACTCTTTCCTTCTTCTTGTCTTCTACTGCTGGTTCCGGAGGCTCCGGAGGAACCATACCGATAAGGGCATGCATCTGCGCACGCCACCCATCGGAAACGGTGCTCATACATAGAGGATTCCCATCGATAGGAAGATCGGTGATCATAGCAATATCCTGGAGCGTCACGGTCATCTCCCCGGTCCGTAGATGGAAACTATGTGTCTTCGGCCGCCAATGATCAATAAGCGCAGTGAGTGCTGGAGCATTGTTGGGTGGCGTCGACCGTCTGACCATATGAATGAAAGGGAGAAGTCATGTCTCCCTTACATACGGTGTGTATCGCTCATCATAGCGCATCCACCCAAGGGTGACCCCGTGAGAATGAAGCTTCAAAGGTGCAAGCGCCTACAAACAAACAATTCATAACATTACATATGGGGCATTTGTGTTTGAAATAAATACAAAATTCATAAAACAGGCCACTTTCATTATTACCCGCTGCTCCACCGCCATAGCATATGACCGGTGTTGTTTGTCCCAGTGATCATCGAGAAGCCAAACCATCCTAACAATTTTGAAAGAAAGCTTTCTTGTCAAGATGATTATCTTTTGAATACAAATAAACTAAAGTACGCCTACTAGATGCAACCGTACCAATCTATGTATCCAACCATATCAAATCAAACAAAACTAATAAACTAGGATTTCACAAATAACTAGGCCTACTTCATACAAATAACTTTTCCATAAACTATGCCTACTTCATACAAATAACTCTTCCATAAACTAAACTAGGGTTCCACAAATCAAACAAACAAGGGTTGTAATACATGCAAAGTTCTAATACATGCAAGATTCAAATCTAATCTAATCAAACAAGGATTCCCCAAATCTTCAAAATATCATATTTTTTATGGATAGAAAGAAGGGGATCAGAGGAGAGTACCTTCTAGGATGGATTGGTGAAGAAATGCACGGACCAAATCATCGGATCTGAAGGATTTGGGAGAGGGGATTGAGAGGGGGAGAGGAGGAAGCCGCCGGCGCGCCTGTTCTGTAACTCCTGGAACGAATGGGTGGGGTGGGGGGAGGGGGAGGGGGTGGCTGGCATCTAAGTCACAATGCAGTGCCTACGGGCCGGGCGCTGCACATTACATGTGTGGCGCCTAGCTCGGAGGCGCTGCACTACTGGGTGCGGGCCCAAGGGCTGCCATGGTGGATAGGCGTGCAACGCCCCAGAGCTGGGCGTTGCACCGTAGGGTGTGGCGCCTGCGTGGCGGGCACTACACAAAAGGGTCAGTGCTGTGAAATAGTTTCACGGGCAGTTCATTCCATGAATTGATTTCGTCCCAAGGTCAAAATTGTCAAATTTGCCGGTGGAGGGGTTGCGGCAGGTTGCTTGGTAGTTGCCCGTGCATGTGTTCAGGTGCCCAGATCGGGAGGTGCTCATCCAATCCTTCTGATCTTTTGGGACTGGTTCCTTGGGTTCAAGGTGAAGCAGTCGCATTCTGCTGCTAGCGAGGCATCACCAAAGCGAGCGGTGTTGGTGGCGGCTATGGCATCTACCACGCACTGGTGATGTTGATTTGCATTTCATGCTCTAGTTCCAGCCATGTTGGCCCTTGAGCTGATGAGGCTAGGTAAAGCCCTCTTTGGTGAAGTGATCTTCAGTATGCTTTGTTGTCTATGTTATTCATTGGAATGATCAATCCGACATGCGACGATGGCCGCCCTGCGGATTATGGTGGCCACCAAAAGGTCTTCTCAGAGTTTCATCTCTTTAGATCTTTCGGTAGTTGACTTCGGTGATGAGATGCAAACTATTGATGATGGCTTGACACGGAGGAATCTTGTGCAGCGGCGACGATTCCAATGCATGTAGTTGCTGGATTGTGGAAAAGTGGCAGCGACAATACATGAGTGACTTTGATGATGGTGCTACTCGAGCACCCAATCTTGAGCTCCGTGGTGAAAGCCTAGGTCTAACCCAAGTTGGTCATGCCTAGCAATGGTGATGTTTTACATCGTACCTTGTTGAAGGTGTTGTTCAAATATGCTTAGAGTGATTCTTCAGAGTGAAAACCTAGATTATGGCCTTGGGTGGTTGGATCTGATGACGGCGGCCCTTGAATGTAGCTCCCTTCGTGAAGGTGTTACTGTTGAAGAACATCGTCATCCATATGATGCCATGAGAAGGTTGGTGCGAATATGGTCATTGTTTTAACTTGCCGATTGCAGATCTGATCACGTTGGGCCATTTTCTCTCCTTGCCTATACATAGCTTTGGTCTTAGAGCATCTCCAACAGTCGCGCCAAAAGACGCGCGCGCGGGGTAAATTGACTTTTTAGCTCGCGCGGGACGTTTTCGCCCGCTCCAGCGGTGGTGGGAAACTAGCGCGCGTGCGAAAAGATTGCGCGCGGGGGGAAAAGGCGGCCGCTCGCGCACTACATTTGGCGCGCCGCGTCCGGCGCGCCTATAAATTGCAGCGCCTCTGCCGCTTTCTCCATCTCTCCATCGCCCTTTGTCGCTCTCTCCATCTCTCCATCACCCTCTGCCGCGCTCTGCCGCCGACAGCCACCATCGCGCCACCATGCGCCTCACCGCCGCGGAGGTATGGGCTACCGCGGCGTCCGCGTGCGTCCGTCCGGCACCTACTCCGCCGAGATTCGGTCGGGCGCGGCATGCGGCTCCGTTTTGAAACCTTCGACACCGCCCAGGTGGGCGCCCGTGCGTACGACGCTGCGGCGTGGCGCCTCCTGCGGTCCCATCAGGACATGAACTTCGCCGACGTGGCGACGCGGGAGTGCGCACAGGAGTTGGCACCTTTCCCGCGGCTTGTCACTGACGAGGATCATCGCAAGCACCGGAGGCGGGAGCATCGTCTCAGGCTGGCCGAGATGGACGAGCAAGCCATGGCGCTGTGGAGTCATCGCTTCCCGGAAGACACCAACGAGGAACAGTTCTTCGCCCAGAGGAGGGCGAAGAGGAGGGAGGAGCGAGCCGACTATCGCGAGGACAATCGAAGGCAGAAGGCGGTCGCTAAATACAACCAAGCGCTAGGAGATGCGTCCTCCTGGAACTCCGGCGACAAGCGGTTCCTTGACGCCTACGCTCCGACGTCGAAGGAGGACATCACTGAGATAGAGTCCGAGTCGGACGAGTAGTAGTAGTAGGAGGAGAACTATATCTACGAAACCAAATATGTATGAATCGTAGTAGAAAAAACTGAAATTTAGCGCGCCTGCTGGAGCAGCGTGGGCGCGCTTTAATTTGCGGCGGCCGCTAGAGCCAGCGCACCACCGCGCGCAAAAGCTGGCTAACCCGGCGCTGTATCCTGACTTTTAGCGCGCGGCGCGTTGCGCGGCTGTTGGAGATGCTATGGCTTTGCTATCTGCTGGCAGGTTGTTGTATGTGTGTGTTAATATTGGTTGTGTGCATTCTAGCTATGCAGAGATTGGGTACGTACTTATTATGTTTGTATTCTCCTGATACATCATTTTGAGTCAATAAAATCCACTATTTGCCAAAAAAACAAAGAATTATTTGGAAGGATTCGACCAAAAGTTCGATAACTTTTGGACCGCAATAGCATACGGACATTGTGAGGGGTGACATTTACAAACATTTCTGCCGGCAGTTTCTTAAGATACGGCTCTCAATATTTTCGGACATGCTTAGCAGTTTTTTTTTAAGAATGAAATTTTGAGTAAAAAACAACCAGACATTTTGAGTCAAAAACAAGCAGAAACTGCAACTGTCATCGTTTGATCTTGCGTCGTAACTAAAACTGGCAGCAGAATACATTTGTTTCGTATCACCTTTTCAGGGAACGTAAACCAGATAGCATTACCGTAACTTTTTGATTGGCATGTGTTGTCCGATTTTGGCAACATAGTATTTTCACACGTGATTGATCTAGCTGGTTAAAATTCAGCATTAAATTTTTGATAATGTTAAAATTCTTATGCAACAAGTTGGATTCTTTCGATCTATACTTCTTCATCGACGATAGTTGTTGCTCTGGTGCGCTAGCCCTATGGGGCCTTAGCATGACGATTCCCAACTGTCTATTACAATAAGTTTGGCTTAGCTTCGATGTGGGAGAGGTGATTACGGCGGCGTGCCTTTGGCTCGCTTCCATGGTAAATCGAACGTTTTGATAGCAAATTATGTTGTCACGAGTATGTCAACTTCAATTAATACATCTGTACCGTAATAATTGTCGTGATTTTAGTTCAAGCATGACAAATCCTGATAAAATACTGGAATGGCAAGGATTTGCCATGCTTACTAAAGAATATCATCCTCGCGGCAACATAATTTGCGACAACATAATCCTGATCAAATAATGTAAGATTTGGAAGACTCACCTTAGGGGCTAGACAGGTCAGAGTCGACTGGGCGGGCAACCATGCACCCGACCGCGACGGCGCCGTCCGCCGCCGGTGATCGCCGGCGCGTCGGTGGGCGGTTCTGGGCTCTCGCCGAGTCCGACGAAGAAGACGCGGACGACGATGGGGATGCATCTCCGGCGGAGGCGCCGCCCTCACCGACACCTTCAGATCTCGTCTGTGATTTATTCCATGCAGGTTATTGCGAAGATGAAGTGGCCATGATGATCGATCAGGTTCTGCCACCGGACAATCCGGCGCGTATCGGTCTTCACGTGGGCGAGAAGATCGAGATGATCCGGCGCGTTGTTCATCGGAAGACGGCGCCGTCGGCGATCCGGCCCTGGAAAGGACCCATTCCTAAGGTGAGTCTTCCAAATCTTGCATTATTTGATATGATTAGACCGGAATCTTGGATTACGGTGAAGAAGCGGAAGAATGCGAGGCGGCACGCCGGTCGGCAGGCGTCAGCGGCGCCCGTCATGGCTGCGGCGGCGACCGAGAACTCGACCGCGAGGTTGATTCGTTTGAATCAGCTGCTGGGTGCGGCTGGGCCGGTTCGGACGGATTTGGGCCTGCGTGAAGTTGGGCCGGAGTCAGATGGGTATGAGGCCCATGCTGCTCCAGGCTCTTCTGCCCGTATCGTTATCGATGCCCCATGCACGTACGAGGGCGAGCGTGATTTCTGTCGTGCGCCGTCGCCCCTTCCTTCTAGGGTTCGCAAGCTTGGGTCGCGAGGTTTCCCGGCTTGCGGGGCTAGTCAGGCAAGGAGGATCCCTCCACTCCGTATGATGGCCGGCCGTGGGGCAGCTCCGCCGCCTGCTGGGAAGACCACCGGTGTGGTGGGAAGGGGCGGGGCAGCTCCGCCGTCGGCGGCGGGGCCTGGGCGAGGTGCCCTGGTGCCGCCCGGACAGAGACCGCCGGCGGGCGGTGGAGGGGCGCTAGGTCTTCCGGGCCGGGGCGCTACTCTCCAGGGCGCCCGGCCACCGGGGCAGCAGCTCCCTGCTGCAGGGCGGGGCGGGCCGAGGTCGCCTGCACCGGGTGCGGCGCCCGGAGCTATACCAGCAGCGGGTCGTGCTGGCATGCAGCCGACGGCGCCGGGCGTGGCCGGAGTGGCTCCGGCTGGTCGTGGTGCTACTGCCCTTGGGGTGGTGCAGACTCCCTCTGGTGGTCCGCCTCGCGCCGCACCTCCGCCCCACTACGTCGCAAGGCTGACTCAAAACCGCGCGGGTCCAACACAGACGAGGCCGAATTCTAGCAACAGAGACCCCAAGGATCCGCCCCGAGGCCAGTGGGGGGATGATGGGTATGATGCGTATGGTGACGAACAGCACCGAGGATCCTCTTCCACGGGAGGAGGTCGTGGATTTGCCTGGCAAAGCGACGGGTCTGCTGAGAGACCGTTTCTTGGCCCGGCAGGTGGTTTTGTCGAGGGGGCCTCCGGCCCGGATCACCGTCAGAGAGGAGGCTTTCATGGCCATCGTGGTGGTCGGGGTGGGGGCCGTGGGAGATTTCGCCGACGGCCCCCGCCCAGGGCAGTTGATCCTGCGGCATCTACAGTGGAGTCCGACCATACTTCCACTGAGCTTTCTTCCCAGGCGATGGAGGTGGTGAATGCCTTGGCCAGTGTTGAGGTTCCTGAGGCTGGGACGGTGGATGAGGCTACAGATAGGTCTGATGCCGAGAGGGCGTCCAAATATGCACGTAAGAAGGAGAGGATGATTTGTTACCGTTGTGGTGAGAAGGGCCACTTCATTGCTGAGTGTGTGGCCCAACTGTGTGAGTCGGGTGGCAAGCCTGCACATGACTCGAGGGAGTGCCCGTTGTTGCGTGACCTGCCTCCGACGCTTAATATTTATGGAGTCTATTGTGCTGAGCTCATGTTTTTTGAGTCCCCGGCGGCGAGAGAGGTCCCGGAGGATACCCTGAGCTTGACTACCGGGATTGTGAGGGCGAGGTGACTGGGGCACAGATTGTGAGGAGGCTTCAGGAGCTGGCTCCCGGGGATTTTAGATGGGAATTGGTGCTCATCAAGGACAGGGTTTTTAAGGTTGATTTCCCAACTGTGGATGATTTGCAGAAATTGTTGAGCTTTGGCTTGTGCAGAGTCCCCGGTATTAAGTGTATCCTGGAGTTCCACGAGTGGAAGCAGGTTGAGCCTAAGGGAAAGCCGCTTACGTAGGTCTGGTTGCGGTTTAGAGGGGCTCCATCTAAGCCTTTGCAGGATGCTCGAGTGGTGGCTAGTATGGGCATCTTGGTTGGGAAGACAGAAAAAGTGGATATGGCTTTCACACGTGCCCATGGGGTGGCCCGACTTTTAGTGAGTGTTCTGGATATTGAGTTCGTGCCTGATAAGGTCAACTGGACCTATAGGGGAGAGGTGTTCCCGCTAGAGATCGAGTTTGAGGACACTGATTTATTTGCTGATGCGGTTAATGGTAACGATGTTGACATGCACGACAGTGATGGAAATGCGGGGGCTAAGGGGGCACCGTCAGATGAGCCCATGCGAGAGGGGTCTCACGGTTCTCACCCAGCTACTCAGTTGCCTGGGGATGGGACCGGGGTTGAGCCCGCAGCATCACCAGCGGTGCCCATGACTACTCCGCGTTTTGGGTCCTTTGAGCCAGCCTCGGCACCTCCCAGACTATGGAGTGACCGGGTAGATTCTGATGATTATCTTGAGCACACGCTCCCTCCGTTGGAGTTCGAGGGGGATGCTGGATTGTGTGCTGGACGGTCGGCAAGGACTTTGGTTGGAGCTACGGAGAGGAGGCCGGAGGGTGCTTCTCTTGTCTTGGCGCCTCACGTGGACGCGACTCCGGTGTCGGCGACTGCGGGCGAGATGGGTCGTAGGGGAGGGGGTTCGGGGCAGGTGGCCTCGCCTTCTCCCATCCCCATCCGATCTCGGTGGCGTCGGTGACGCCGGCCCCAAGGGGGTCGGCCGGTGCTGGGAGAGGGAGCCCGAGGCAGGCGGCCTCGGCTCCTGCTACTCCGGTGGTGGCAGTAACCACCGCGGCAGCAGCTGCGTTGGGGGGTGCTGGGGCAGGAGGCCCTGGCTCCTCCTTCTTCCCCGACGGTCAGGAGGACCGCTTCTCCTTCGTCGATGGCTCATCCGTCTGAGCCGGCGGGTGGGGTGGGAGGAGGGCGCGGGCAGGCGGTCCCCGTCATCCCCTCTTTGCTCATACCCATGGCGGGGATCCCTGGTGTGGGGCACCCATCTGAGGGGCTCGGGAGCCCGCAGACGCCTTCTCTGGTAACCTCGGTAGACCCTTTGAGGGACTCTGTGCCAGGTTTTACTAGGGAGTAGGTTGTCGCGTTTGGCGGGATCCCGGACCCTATCTTCGAGGGGAGACGGATGAGTGCTCGCATCCTCGACATCCCGGAGGTGGATGATATGCAGCAGCAGTGCGCTATGAGGGCGGCCAAGCTTCAGGAGGCTGCATTATCTTCTGGTATGTCCGTCAACTTATCTAATTCCTTATTGCATTTTTCTAATGAGGAGATTATAAATAATGCAAACCAATTAGGAGTTTCACTAGGTGCTACGGATAGTGAGATTACCAATTCGGTAAATGATCTATTAGATTTGGAGGCGGAACGTGCCTTAGAGACTATTCGTAATCTTGCAGCAATTAAACCAATGAATGATGATGAGATTGATGCGTTAGGGGTTAGAGTGCTCGATAGTTTGTGTGCGGATCTAGCACCCCCCAATCATGACTCTGAGGAAGATGATGTACCCCTAGAGAATTATGCTAGTAATATATGTGAACCCGGTTATGAGGACCGGGCGACAGAGCCTAGTAAACCTAAGCGTAAGTGGAAAAGGAAGATCTATCCCGATTCCGCAGTTTGTAGGAGTGCTAGGATTCGAACCACTAAAAAATTCCATGATGAAATATGAGAGGAATCTTTTGGAATAGCAGAGGTCTGAAAGACTTGGCTAAAAGAAGATTCCTAGCTGAGGCAGCTTTAGAGAAGAGGTTAGATTTTGTTGCTCTATCGGAGACGGGTAGAGATAACTTTGCGCCCCAGTTTCTTTCTTCTCTTGTGGGTGGTATTGATTTCGATTGGCATTGCCTCCCTTCGCGAGGAAGATCGGGTGGTATCTTACTAGGTGTGAGATGCGATTCGCTTGAAGTCCGAAGTGTAGTGATGGGCGACTTCGCGGTGAAGTTTCGAGTCAGGTCTAGGATAGATGGTTTTAACTGGGCTTTGGTGGCGGTTTATGGTGCCGCACAGCCCGAGCTTAAAGCGGAGTTTCTGGCGGACCTTGTTCGAATCTGTGGGTTAGAACAGCTTCCAATTTTAGTTGGAAGTGATTTCAATATCATCAGGAGGAGAGAGGAGAAGAACAATGATAACTTTGACGGAAGATGGTCGTTTATGTTCAATACCATTATTGAAAGCTTGGATCTGAGAGAGATAGAGCTTTCTGGTAGAAAGTTTACCTGGGCTAATGCTCTGCCAAACCCTACCTATGAAAAACTTGATCGTGTTCTTGCGAGCGTGGAGTGGGAAAAAAAAGTTCCCTCTGGTTATGGTGCAAGCTCTTTCGAGGGGAATATCTGATCACACCCCATTGTTCGTGGACTCAGGGGAGCCGAACCACGTGGGTAACAAGAACACCTTCTCTTTCGAGATGTCATGGTTTGAACGTGAGGGGTTCGTGGACTTGATTGCCAGGGAATGGGATAGAGGTGTAGGAGGCAAGACTGCGATAGAGCATTGGCAGAATAAGATTAGGCATTTGAGAAGTTTCTTATGGGGTTGGGCTAAGCACCTCAGTGGTGTGTATAAGATTGAAAAGGATAGACTCCTTACTCTTATACAGGCCCTGGACATACAGGCTGAATCCACTATTTTATCGCCAGCTGAGCTTCAGGTTAAAAATGAGGCGGAGAAGAGGTTGAAAGAACTGCTCCGCGAAGAAGAATTGAAGTGGGCTTTGCGTGCTAAAGTCCGCAAAATGGTCCAAGGGGACGCGAATACTCAATTCTTCCATTTGATAGCTAATGGCAAGCACAGAAAGAAGTGTATCTTTCAGCTTGAGCAAGACGAGGGCACTATTTTAGGTCAGGATAACCTAAAAACATATATTATCGACTATTATAAGCAGCTGAGGATGTGCCCCAGCTATCGGCTGCCGATAATGATATTCTGGTTGCCCCGTTCTCGGAGAAGGAGGTGTTTGATGCTATTGCACAGATGAAAAACAATACGGCTCCCGGACCGGATGGATTCCCGGCAGAGTTCTATAAAAAGTGCTGGCACATTATTAAGGGGGGTTTACTACCTATGTTCCATGATCTGTTCTCTGGACAGCTTCAATTATTTCACTTGAATTTTGGGACTATCACACTGCTTCCCAAGAAAACAGATGCTGTGAGAATTGAGCAATTCAGGCCGATCTGTCTCCTTAATGTTAGTTTCAAAATTTTCACCAAGGTCGAGACTGACAGGCTCACACAGATTGCGCATTCTGTGGCGCAACAGTCCCAAACTGCTTTCATGCCGGACAGAAATATCCTTGAAGGGGTGGTCGTCCTGCATGAAACACTCCATGAAATCCATTCCAAAAAATTAGATGGAGTAATTTTTAAGGTGGATTTCAAGAAAGCGTACGATAAGGTCAAATGGCCATTCCTCCAACAGTCATTGCGTATGAAAGGTTTTGATGAAGCCTGGCGCCGACAGGTTGAATCATTTATGCAAAAAGGTAGTGTGGGAATTAAAGTTAATGATGACATAGGTCATTACTTCCAGACACATAAAGGCCTAAGACAAGGAGATCCTATGTCCCCTATCCTGTTTAACATTGTGGTGGATATGTTAGCAATTTTGATAGGAAGGGCTAAGGAAAATGGTCAAGTAGGTGGATTGGTACCTCATCTTATTGATGGAGGTGTATCCATCCTTCAGTACGTTGATGATACAATCATCTTTATGGAGCATGACTTGGCCAAGGCGAGAAATATGAAGCTTGTGTTATGCCTATTTGAACAATTGACCGGGTTAAAGATTAACTTTCATAAGAGCGAGATGTTCTGTTTTGGTAGGGCCAAAGACGAACAGGATGCTTATAGGCAATTGTTTGGGTGTGAGTTGGGAGAGTTACCCTTCTCTTACCTGGGGATTCCAATCTACCATCGTAGGCTGACAAACAGAGAGTGGAAGTGCATCGAGGACCAATTTGAGAAGAAAATGAGTTGCTGGAAGGGTAAGCTCATGTCATACGGAGGCCGATTAATCCTGATTAATTCAGTGCTCACGAGTATGCCAATGTTTCTCCTATTGTTCTTTGAGGTCCCAGTTGGTGTTAGGAAGAGACTGGACTTCTATCGACCGCGTTTCTTTTGGCATGGTGATGAGCTTAAAAGAAAATATCGGCTTGCCAAATGGGATATCATCTGTAGACCGAAAGATCAAGGGGGTCTAGGTATTGAGAATCTAGAAGTTAAGAATAAATGCCTTCTTAGCAAGTGGCTGTGGAAGCTCTCATCGGAGAATGATGCTATGTGGGCTCAAATCCTTCGCAGCAAGTACCTCCAGACAAAAACTTTGTCCCAGGTTACAGTCAGGCCGACCGATTCACCTTTCTGGAAAGGCCTGATGAAAGTCAAACAGTCCTTGTTTAATAGGACAAAGTTTGTTATTGGAAACGGCACGAGTACACGTTTCTGGGAGGATACTTAGCTCGGCGAGACACCCTTAGCCATCCAATATTCGTCTTTGTACCGCATTGTTCAACGACGTGAGGTGTTCATCGCATCGGTCTTTTAATCTACCCCCCTTAATATTCAGTTCCGACGAACACTAGCGGGCAATCGTTGGGAAGAATGGCTCCGTCTAGTTAGGAGACTGATGGAGGTCCAGCTTTCACAACAACCCGATGAATTACGCTGGAAATTGACTAAGTCTGGAGTATTCACGGTTAAATCAATGTATATTGATGTTATTGATTCGAACTCCATTCCTACGTCCAAGCATGTTTGGGATGTCAAAGTTCCTTTGAAAATAAAAGTGTTTATGTGGTTTGTCCATAAACAAGTTATTTTAACTAAGGACAACTTGATAAAGCGTAATTGGACAGGACCTACTAGGTGTAGTTTCTGCGATTGGGATGAGACTATCAAACACCTCTTTTTTGATTGCTCGTTGGCCAAGGTACTTTGGTAGACGGTCCACATTGCCTTTAATATCAATCCACCGAATTCTGTTAATGCGTTATTTGGGACATGGCTTAATGGGATTGAGCCTGACTTAGCGAGACATATTCGGGTTGGAGTTTGTGCTTTGCTGTGGACTACCTGGACTTGCAGAAATGATTTGGTTTTTAACAGAATATCATGTATACATTTTTTGCAGGTCATATTCCGAACTACGGCTCTGATCCGTTCGTGATCGCTACTCACCCAGTCGGAGGCCAGGGAGCATTTGGTTACTGGGTCTTTCCGCTGGGAGATGGTAGCTCGGAATATCTTCAACCGGTTTGGATGGCGGTCATGTAACAGGATAGGCAATTAGTTTCCCTATCTAGTTTTAGCCAACCGGTTGTGGCGTCTTTTCTTGGCTAGTTGGTGTTTCTAGCCCTTATTGGCTCTGTGTGAGCTTTCTATGCTTTTTTATTACTTTTGGAGACCTTTGTAACCATGTTGGCACTACTTTATTTGGTTAATAAGATGACCGTATGCATCTTTCTGATGCAGAGGCCGAGGAATCCCCTTTTCAAAAAAAAAAAACAGGTATGGCGCTTACCAGGGTCCCTTCCAAAAACTTTTGGAATTTTGACGTGTAATTCACACCACCGTTTATTCAACACCCCTCAAAACATTCTCGTTTTTACAAACTGCTAATCAAGTGAAAGAACAAATTTAAATTGCAAAAAAGCTACAACCCTGGACAGGAGACATCAATCGCAAATTAACGAACAAATCAAATTAGAGAGGAAACCAACGGCTTTGATCCTCTGTGACTAGCATTTTGGGAGATCAGCCGGTGGGGGGAGCAACTTCTGGCTCGGAAGGCTTCCGTCTAGTACCAGCCATGCCATTCTCAATCCCCACGTCGTGTGCACCTCCAAATGGCAATGCATGAACCATACACCTGCACGTACATGAATATGATAGGTAGTATGAGCATGGACATAAACATTCTTTCAGTACGGTTTGCATTTAACTGTAGTTACCTGGGTTATCGGCGAGGAAGCGAATGGCCACCCACCCGCCGGCGGGCACCCCAACGGTGTTCCGCTCTACCGGGTCGACGAGGTTGAACTTGGCGGGGTCGTTCACGGCGTCGTAGTTGCCAAACCCTTGCCCGACCACAAAGAAGTTGAAGCCGTGCAGGTGTAGGGGGTGGCTCTCGAAGCCGAGGATGCTCGTGTCCTGCATCACCAGCTCCACCGACGTGTTGAATGGCAGCACGAGGAGCTTGGTCCCCTTGGCCACGTTCGTGTTGTTCGGCGGCGCCCCCGTGTAGTTGAATTTCAAGAGGGGCGTGACCGGGAAGTTGGACCCGTAGACTCCCCGAGACACGCCGGTGAAGTGCGACTGGAGGAGAGCCGTGGAAGGGAGCACCAGCGAGACGTTGTTCATGGCCGCCGCGAACTGCTGTTGGTGGGCCCCTGGCACGTAGTGTTCGCGGGGCACGGGAGCGTGCCCAGCCCGACCGTGAAGAAGAACGGCTTGTCCACAGACCGTGGCACGGCCGCCGGGTACTGAGGCGTGGCGAGGCTGCGGAGCTTGGAGGTGAAGTTGGTGACGAAGCCGGTGTCGTTGAACCGCGGCAGAGCCGGCTTGGACAGCGGCAAGTCCTTGTCAAAGCTTGGCACGGAGGGCGAGCCGGGCTTTTGGTACTCGAGGATGCCAGCGACAGTGGTGTTGTCGAAGGTGCCAGGCCTGATGGTGGAGTAGGGCGCGGCCGACATGTAGAAGTTGGCCTTGGGGTGGAACGGCTTGGCGGTGAGGAGTACGTTGGTGGTCTGGCCTGGAGAGATGATCAGGGTCTTGACGGTGAAAGGCTTGACGTAGACGGCGTCGACCTCAACGACGGTGAGTGTATGATTGGCGACGGAGAAGAAAAGCTCATCGTTGAGCGCGGCATTGACGAGGCGCAACATGTACGTTTTCCCGGGTTCCACCTTCAGTTTGAAAGTGTCTGAGATTTGTCACCATACAACATCTCTATTAGTAGTTGGCGCGTTTTATAAACATGTGACATTGGCTAGAAAGAATAGAAAACACGTAGTACCTTTGGCAGAGCAATTGTAGAGCGGCCCAGGGAGCCCGTTGATCGTGAAAGCGTCGGAGATGTTGGGTGCTCCGCCCGTCCGAAGCGCCTGCCTGACCACCGCCTCCGTGTCGGCCTTCCACCACTCGCCGAAGACCACCGGGACCTCTTTGTGCGGCGCAGCGAACGGGTAAGGCACGCCGTGCTTGGGGAGGATGATGATGGCGCCGTAGACGGTGGCGCGCAGCCAGGAGATGTGCGCGTGCCACCACAGCGTGCCG
Organism: Triticum aestivum; assembly: GCF_018294505.1. Taxonomy (NCBI): domain Eukaryota; kingdom Viridiplantae; phylum Streptophyta; class Magnoliopsida; order Poales; family Poaceae; genus Triticum; species Triticum aestivum. The sequence continues at coordinate 153,630,379 of NC_057812.1, forward strand.
CGCTGCCCGGTGACGGTGAAGTCGTAGACGTAGCTCTGACCCGTCTGGATGGGGCACTGCGTGACGTACGCCGGCCCGTCGGCCCAGCCGGTCCGCAGCTGGCGGATGCCGTGCCAGTGCAGCGTCACGTTGTGGGCGACGCGGTTGGTGACGCGGACGACGACGCGGTCGCCTTCCCTCGCCAGCAGCGCCGGGCCGGGGTACTCCCCGTTCACCGTCACTATGCTCTTGGTGCCGCACAGCCTCGTCACATTCGCCATTTGCACCTGCATGCATGCAGACGTATTAAGGTTTCGATCAAGACGAGCTCGAGCACCATGCATGAATTAATGTGATCAGATCAAGATGATGACCGCAAATGCATGCAGAAGATGGAAGAATTGTGGACATACGTTGAAATTGTAGTGCCTGGTGACGCTCTGGGCTTGGACGATGAGCAGCAGCAGGGTCGCCATGAGGAGAGAGCACGGAGCTGGAAGGCCATAGGAGATAGCCATGGCCATAGCTTGTACTCCTTTTGAGCTTCTGTATCTTGAGGCAGCTCTTGAGGAGCAGAGGACAAGATGATGGAGGGTGGAATGAATGTTGAGACAAGCACTTCGGCTGAGTATATATATGTGCTGAACAGGAGGTCCCAAACGTGTGGCAACTACGTACCACCGGCCGGCCGGGCCATTTGCTTGAGATACATGCATGAATGGCCGCACGACGGACAGGCTTAGGCGGCAATTCTCGTTATTTGGTGGATGAACTATCAGGGCTAGCTTCAAGGGATGGAGAGAAGCTTGAGCTGGAGCGCGCCCTAGCTTTGGAGTGCGGCTACATCCAGTGCACTCGATCGATTACCTCTAGTTTAGTATAGATTGCATGCCTGCCGCCGGGTCACGTACCGTTTCCGTTGCAAAGCACACATGCGCATGTAATTAATCTCAACGATCACTTGTATGATACTCCAGCGTGTTTAATTAGTTAGCCCATGAAGAGATAAAAGAAAGCAAGATGGATAGTTAGTTCTGTTAGTCACTGTCACCACACCAACCTACTACATCGCTAGCTAGTACTCCTATCTTGCTATATTGTAAATAAATAAGTTCACTGGTCGCTAAGCAGTAAACGTCAGTTCGTCATATACTACTACTTGCATTCGTCCTCCTACGCTCCAGTGTGAATACACTGTTTCTTTTTTGTTTAACACGAATACACTATGTTCATGTTCAGTACACCAACGTTTGCATCATCACTTCACAATTTTTGCATGGATATCTCATATCTGGGCCTCCGTGGATACAGTAGGTGCGACATGCGTACCTAGTTGTTGGTGTCTTTGACGTGTGCCCTCGACTTCTTCCCTTGTACAATTCCCAACGAGGAGAAGGTTGCTTGACCCAACCCGATCGACAATCTCCCTTGTATATTGTCGGTGAGGACCAGTTCATACCTTTCCATGCACTTCTTGCTTCTTGCCTGCCGTTTTGTTTATTTAGGGCGACTGTTTGATCTGGTGCCAAACATTAGTAACCAGTATTTTGGGTAGCCAATAATTGGCAAAAACCAAACCATACTAGTGATAACGTTCTTAGGGGTAATCAAAAGTAGGCTGTTTGATAGCACACCAATAGATAGCCAAGCTTTTAGGTTTGTCGAATGCTTGCATGCTTAAATTAGGGTAAGAAAGCGGAAATCCCGTTTGGTGACCGAGCTCCAATGAGACCTCCAAATTCAAAATTCATATTTTTACGTTTCAGAAAATTCTGAGAAAAAAACACAGATATACATGAAGGCATAACGCACATGTGTGTAAATTTTCAAGGCAAAATACATTGAAATTAGGGCTGCGTAAAAAAACAAATCTAGGGTTGTTTAACACATGACACTATTCATCCTTCTAGGCCATGAATTTGTCTTTTTTGTACAGGTCGCAACTCAAGGTATTTCATCATGAATTTTTACACACATGTGGGTTACATCCTTACATACACGCATATTTTTTCAGAATTTTTTGAAACATAAATCTTTGAATTTGAATTTTTCAAAAGTAAAGGGCTCCATGGAGCTCGGCCTCCAAAATGCCATTTTCGTAAGAAATTATGGTCTAAACAAGTATAATTTTTATAGGGGGGGCGAGAGAAAATTGACATTCGGTTTGGTAAGTTTAATTTATCTTGTTTCAGAGGTTACATTTCAAGATCTATTACACAACAAATCATCACATTTTAAAACAAAAAACCAACAAAACATTATGTACTACTCTAAAACAAGATAAATTGGCCAAGTCAAAAAACATAGCACAAATATGAAAATCAACAACGGGCATTGGATACATGCATTGGATGTCAAAACAAGTTTTTTTTTTTGAGAGAGAGAACGTGAGAGTATGTCAAAACAAGTAGTACTCCCTCCTGTGCCAAAGCCAGGAGTTCAAAGTTGTGATGTCAATTCAAAATTGTGATGTCAAGTAGTTATATTTAGATTAATTCTATATTATTTTTTGGAGAATTTCTACTGTTTTGCCTTAATCTTGTGTAGTCAACTGACTACACAGAACACCCTTGGCAGTTGGCACCGCCACTGACTCCCTCCATTCAGAAAAAAATGGCATGATTTTAATTTAAATTTGAACTAAAACACGACGCGTTGAATTGTCAAGTAAACGGCCCAACCAGAGAGAGTGGGTAGGTTTGGTGTTGAATAAGGAAGTGGACTCTTCCTAAAAAAAGGTTAGGCAGCCAAATTACGTCAAATCACTAAAACAAAAATGAACGGCTCAAAAAGTTGTGCAGTGTGTAAATTATTATTATTATTGAATTATTTGGATTGCTTAGCACATGTGTCATGTGATTGTGTAAACTATTTAATACTATGTTTAAAATGATCATAGAGTTCAGAATTGATATCCATTTGTAAAAACATAGTCATGCTTTTCTATTGCGAAACAACAGATCTATTATAAAAGTTCATCGGAAGTACAAAGCACCCTAAATGTAATAAAAATTACATCGAGGTCTCTGAACAACCGCTACACCCTCAGAACGAGTTGCCGATGCGCCGCTAGTCGGTCTGACCTTGTCCATGACAGTTGAAAAGTTTTCTTGCACATGATCCTACGGACCAGCATCTTGGAATCGTAATCGTCGTCATTGAACCCTTGGATCGATTTGAAGCACCGGCACCAAATCTCGCTATCGCACACGTATGGTAAGAAAACCTAACCTCGTTGTCCCAAGAAGGCAGCAGGAATCTACATCAGAGCTCCGTCGACTTGATCCCGCCCGACAAATTCAAGGAGGACCGAAGCCCGGAAGATCAACTCAAAAATGAAAACACCGCCATTTGAACACTGGCCCGCGAGGATAAAAAATCCTAACCTAAACTACTAGGCGAAGCCGAGACACCAAAACTCCCCTAACTGCAGCCAGCCGAGGCGCAACTCAATCAGATCTTGGGGAAGTGTATCAATACTCACATCCGTTTCACAAACGAATGAAAACGGGAACAAAACATGAACATATTGTCAAACGACAAAAAAAAAAAACCTCTACCTCAATCTGAACGTGACTCTGATATCACTTGTTAGATAAAACGAGGGAGTCAAGATGCAAATTTGTTAAACCGTGCGAATGCGTAACTTCACTATAATAGAGGAATTTACATAGAAAAAGTCGATTTAACTGAACTATTATACAGTACTAGTACCTTATATAACACGGCAGCAAGTTTACAAGAACTAGACGGTGGGACTACATGGTATATATATAGAGGCCAACAAATAAGCGTACTTGTGTACTCATACGTGCCAGTACCAACACAAAGCTATACAGCACTCAGTACTAAGTATAGCATGAGACATAGAATTCGTATCACAATTTTACACATTCACAAGACTAATCTCAGGCATGTAGAATCGCAAGTGATTGTTTTCGAATTAGAAATGAAAACCGGTTTCAGGACGGCAGTCATCTGACAGTAAAAGATGTTCGGCGCTGTTCCAGCTGAAATGTTCCCCAGTTCCAATCTCCAAACCTTTTCCATTTCTGCAGAATAAATGTCAAGGCTTCCTTCTTCTATGGCGGTGCAAAATTGCATTGACGAATGAACGAGTCGTCGTAATCCACGTATTTTGTCCAGAGCTGCCTGAACTGGTTCATACCAATGTCCAGCCAAGGCTTCATGTTCCCATTGAAATGCACAACAGCAGCGTTTCTAATCTCCTCCATGCTGATGCTTGGATTATACCCGAGCCCAAGGACATGCCAAGATTTGGCAAGAGGCTTTGTCGTCGAGTAGAATGTGATTAAACCTGGGGGCAATGTTCCCAACTTCCATAATAACCGGTTCTCATTCTGAAGATGACACATACAGCAAAAATACATATATCAGATATGCTCCATTTAATATAACAAATTAAGTATTGACCAAGTTTTCCCATCACGGTGAGCTAGGGCATCTAGAATTATAAATGCTACAGTTACAGCCTTTCAGGGGTCATACAAACGCTAAGTTCAGTAAGTTGTCTTGTTGCCCTGCTAGGCTAATAGTGCAGGCTATATAACCTCAGGGGATATAGAAAACCCTAACTTCTGTTACTTTCTGTCCAGCTAACCTATATCCTCAGAGGGCATGGAAATGCTAACTTTAGTCATTTATCTTGCTTTGCTGGCAAGCTATAAAGTTGGCCTTACTATAATTTAACTAGATCAGCATGACAACTTAAACTATATTTAATTGTAGTTTATTACACAAAGTAATATTAGCTATCGTCATTTATCATGAACAAAATTTCTCTTATATAGAAATGATAAGATAATTGTCCATTTGCAGAGAACAACTTAGTGGCACATGAACATTTATTGCTAATTAGAAGTTCTTAAAATTTCAGCAATAAAAGAAACGGTATCAGGGTGATGCAAGGAAACATACCTGAGTCTGCCAGTAATGGTACTGCTCGGTAGATTTCTCCCTCCTCCAAGAATTAAGATCAAAGAAGTTCATGCCATAAGCCCAGCCACATGCATTAGGATTGAACTTTGCTTTGATAAGGGGGTGCGAGAAGTTCATATACTGCCAATACCGATGAAATGACCCAAAGCATGTTTCTACTGCTCCATTCACCTTCCCATCCATGTCAATCTTCCACAATCCTGTAAGATCCCGCTGTACCACGACATCATCATCCAAGAAAAGAATCTTCTGCAGCTTGGGATACATCTCAGGCAAGTAGAATCGCAAGTGATTAAGCATAGAAAGATACTTGGGATTCCTGAACTTCATATTGCTAGCATCTTTGGTGGCATTCTCAAGCTTATTCTCGAAATAGAATTTTTGGAGGTTTGCTGACTCCAGTTGCCGGAGCACAGGAACATAGGAGGAGTTAAGAAATTTGTAGTCTTCATATGCTTTGACCTCATAGTGTGCACCTTGTAAGTCCATGAGGCGGATTATCACCTGCAGATGCATGGCATAATTTTTACCAAATTTGCAAAGAGAATATTAAGGGGACAAGGGAATCTAGAACAATTTTCGTATTTAAGGTACACACCATTAAAGACAGATAATCTCACCGTCCGAAAGAACACCTAAACATACTGGCAATAGTGGCAACCACATTGGTAGTACTATGATTTTGAGGTATAGAACATAATTAGTACAATAATATTCCCACTGGGGTGACACTACAGTTGACTCTTTAGATCTGTTATAAGAAGATATGTATATAAAAATACTGCTGGTTATATGTGCATTACACCGAGTAAAGAATTCCATAGGAGATATACATGCCATCTTTTTACTTAGAGTATAAGGTTACACTTGTCGTTTATTATACTATTTGAGGAAATGAATAAAATTAAGAACCTAAGTCAATCTTGGTTTTGCTACTAGTAAGTAATCTCTACTCCTATAAAAGACTCAATTGGTGATGATGGTGTGCCTGCCATCCGTCATTTCTGACCATTAGATTTGCATCTAACGACTGTGAGATAAGTTGTGGCCTTTTTGCAACAATAGCTCACTTCTCTGCTCCAATTCACAGAAAATCCCTTATTATCTTGAAACCAATCTCATCCCTCCCTCGTCTCATCAAAACAACCCAAGGAATATATTTTGAGTGAAACATAATATATTTTTAGTGATATATGTATATCAAAACTAGAATAATTTCTTTCAAGTTTGTAAACAAGTATTATTCTACTTTGGATCCGTTGCAACGCACGGGCACATCGCTAGTTACTAAATAATCATAACTGGGTGAACACGCTACTTCTACGATGATGGCCGTATGACAAATGCACTAGATAGCATTACATCTAAACAAATCAATCTCTCTCTTTATTATAAACAAAATTTGACGATGTCAACCCACAAAAAAGTTCTCTCATTTTAAAACAGAGCGATTTTGCAATTCGTAAAACTAACCACCAGTAACTGTTACCATTTCATTTAGATATGGTGAATAAGATTGACTCCACGGTTGACACAGAGACACCATCACCTTGTTTTTTTTTTGAAAGTACACCATCACCTTGTTATTTATAAGTACTATAAGATTGGACCAACGTAGTGATAACGTAGCACATATGCAAGATGGAGAAACATGATGGGACAAACCTGCATCGCCCCGAGGTTCATTCGGTCAGTCACCACATGGAAGACGTGCTTTGAGGGGTCCTGCGAGTTGGCTACGCAGGAGCGGACGACGACGGAGGCCGCGAGCACGTTATCGGAGAAGATGGCGTAGTGGAACAGCGCGGGGTCCTCCAGCGCCGCAGGCGGCGGCACCGGGTCCGCGAACTTGTCAGGCAGCGCGATACGCTCGGCGGTGAGGCGGACAGCGAGGCAGTGGAGCGGCTTGGGTATGGATTTGGCGGCGATGAGCGAGGCGAAGGCGCCGCGCTTCTTGGCGCGCGCGAGCAGCTCGTTCTGCGCGAAGATTGCGTCCTTGAGGCGCTGGATTTTGAGCTGCGGGTCGAAGAGCGGCTTGGCGTCGGCGATGGCGGCGCGGGCGGCGCGGATCAGGTCCTTGGCCTGGAGCTCGAGCCGGCGCGCCTGGTCGCTCTGGGACGCCGGATCGGACGACGCGGAGGCGGCGGCGCCTAGGTCCCGGAGCGTGGCGGTGAGGTTGCGGTGGAGGGAGGAGAGGAGGCGGAGGTGGCGCGCGCGGTCGAGGTGGAGGCGGCGGGAGGCCGCGGCGAGCGCGGCGGCGGAGGCGGCCGCGTCCGAGGCCTGCTTCCGGATCTGCTCCGCGCGGAGGCGGTCGCCATTCACGGCCGCGGACCCGCCGCCTGCGGCGGGCGGCGCAGCGGCGACGAGGAGGAGGAGCACGAAGACGGAAGCGGGGAGGGCGGCAGCGGCTGCCATGGCTTCAGTGCTCGCGAGGTTCGGCAGCTCGCCGCATTGGAGGGAGAGTGATTGGGGGTTGGGGAGGAAGTGGGGATGAGACGAGAGGGATTAAATGTTGGGCAGTGGGCAGTGGCACTGGCACTGGCAAGAGGATTTATGGTGATGGTCCTGTTTTTTATTTAGGTACAAATCACGTACCACGCGTCGGTGGGGAGTGCAAGCCGGCCGGAATTCTGGTAGTACTGGCCGTTGTTTTCCTTTTCTATAGTGGAACAGCCAGGGTAAATACTCCTACTTTAATTAGAGTAGCCATGTATTCTACGGAGTATGAGCCTCCCACTTGTACTCATATACTCCTACTCGTTTGACTTGAGACAAGAGTCGAAGGCCTTCTTTTCAAAAGAGGGAGTATAAGGGCGTACTCCCTTCGTCTGGTGAAGAGTGTACATCTAAAAATTTTTAGAACAAATTATGGAGTCGAGTAAAAAATGCATTGAAAATGTGCAAACCACCATCTTTCTCCTCTTTAATTACCTAACCCCAATGAGCTAAGTGCATGTAAAAATTAAGAAAACCATGTGTAGATTGCTATTGGTCTTGATTACCGTATGATGAGAGAGAAGTATTTTTCCCTACTTTATAGTACATTAGGAAGATAGAAGTACACTCTTTTGTGGACAAATTTGAAGCTAGATGTACATTCTTCACCGGACGGAGGGAGTATATGAGGAATATAAAATGCTTTAAATAAAATTATACATAAACAATGAGTGAGTATTAATATTTATACACTTTAAGCATACATAACGCACTAAAAAATACAAAAATAAGCCAAAATAAATAAATAACATGCTTATGTCTTGTCTAGAAGCAACATTCATGTATTATTAGTTAATACTTCAAACTTTACTCGTATATTGGATATCCATATTTAAAAGGTCAGATTATCCAGCTAGAAAAATTCGATTATCGTTTTGGCCATATATTAGTAATACCATGTCTATCAATCAAACTCGGGTTCGAACCGGATTCTGGGCCCTAGCCTCCACGGTGTCTTATTCATTGAACTCCCACCGACTGGGAGTAGACGTACGCGAGCGCGGTAGCAACGAGGACTATACATTGAGAGCCAACAGGCTAGTTCAACTCTTCGTATCACGCGTGGGGGCTCGATGCAATAACCTTCTGGTTTCGCACAGCTGCAGGCTAGTAGGAGACTCGCATCGATTGATCGGGCCAGCAAGTTACGTACAGTCATGAGCAAGGATCGATCGATCGAGTCTCGCATCCATCGTTTGGGTTCAGTAATGCGAGGGATCACTCGGGTTCAGTAATGCGAAGGGCTCACTCAGATTCAGTAATGCGCTTGCACACGTGTGTATACAAAAGAAACACGCAAACCACCCCTCGCGGCCACAAGCCATATTATCGTGTGAGGCGGAGAAATCCCAAAAAAAATCTCGCCCTCATTTCTACCATATTTTTTTACGTCATGGACGGCCCAAAGAATGTTATGCGGGTGCACCTTCGGCTCGTCTAGGACGAAAAGCCCATTATGTCATAATTTTTATCATAGAAGTAGGTACCCACCATATCCATGATGATACGTGTTTTTGTCACAATTAGCATCATGGAAGTGTCACTTTCATGACAAAAAATATTTTTTGCTCATAATGTCACGGATGTGTCCTTTTCCCGTAGTGTTTAAAACTACCAAAGTTCTTGACCATCACATCATTGACTTTTACATTCAAAGTCCGACCTTTTGGCCACTGATTTAAACCAACCCATCCATTGGTCATTAAATCACATGTCTTCTAGGCAATTGAAAAGAAAGTCTTAATTAACTTATATCATAAGCCTTCACAAAATCCGGCTTCAACACCACACCTTGTTGCTTCCTTATTCTATACTAAGGAAGTATTTCATGTAAACATATAACTCCATCTATGATATTACTACCTTTAATAAAATCATTAATCAATTTAATCATATAGGGTTTCAGCCTCTCATCCACAACCTTGGGGAAAAACTTGAACAAAATAGGCAACATGCAGATGGGCCTGATTTTTTTAATAGTGTTAGCATTAGCTTATTTAGAGAGAATGATTATAATCCCAAAATTATTCGTATACAAATCAAGCATCCCCAAATAGTATTCATGAAACCACAACATGATGTCATATTTGATAAAACTCTAGCATGCTTGACAGAATATAATAGGAAAACCATCACAACCAATAGCCTCATTTTTCTTCATTCCATCAACTACATTATTTATATCATGTTCATTAAATGGTTTGTAGATATCCCTCTTACCCTCCTCTAATAATCACTCACTCTCCAACAAAACATCCCTCCTAAGCCTACAACTAAATCCATCAGCAGGGCCACAAAACTATTTGTAGTCAATGGCATGATTTACAAGATTAGGAGTCCTTGTATCAAGATATCCCCATTTTAGGAGAAAATTAGTTTCTTTCTCCTCATGCCATTGGCAATTCTATGAAAAATATCCAGTGTTTTTGTCTCCCTTCAGCAACACATCTTCACTAGATCTTTTCTGCCAGTATTCTACATCCGCCTCCATCAAAGTACAAAGTGTGATCTAAATAAAACTCCTTCTAGCCAATTGTTCACTGTTCAAAGGTTCTATCTTTTCCAAATCTTTCGATTCATCAGTCAAACCGACCTTATTCTTCAAAGTTTGGCCTCTTACATTTATGTCCCAACCTTTCCAATACTTCCCAACCTTCTTCTAGTTCTTAATATTATTACTTTACTCAATTGACAAATTCCACAACAAATCTCTTGATTCGGAATTAGGGACTCATGTATCATCTGATGAATCCACTTTCTTTTACACTTCTGTATCTTACTCTATCTTGTTTTTTAGTATTATCTAAAATAACTGATGAATTGTGAATTTTCCATAACTTAGGTAAATGCTTTACCAGTTTCTTTTGCATCACATCCAAGCTATATTTTAGCAATGATAGGCCTGTTCCGAATTTGCTCCGCTATAGGTAGGAAGTCATCTCTCTGAATCCAACTAGACTCAAATCTAAAGGATTTATGTCTAGTTTCTTTGTCCTCCAAAGTTTCCAAAACCAAATGGTTATGATTAGAGACCAATTTGGTTAGTTTGTGTACATTAACCAGAGAAAATATATTTTCGCATCCACTGCACATTAGCAGTCTATCTAGTTTTTCCAAAGTAGGATTTCCTTTGTCATTGGACCAAGTAAAATCACCTCTAGATATCTCACTCTCTCCGAGTTCATAAGTATTAATAATTGCATTGCAGGTATCATAATTTCTATTACTGTGGAAGTTGATATTCTTCTCCTGAGAGATCTGAGTAAGTTGAAATCACCTCCAATCAAAATAGGATCCTTTGATCCGAACACACAACATCTAGTTCAAAGACTTGCTCGTGTTCATCTTGAGCAGCACCATAAATTAACACAACTACCCAGCGAAATAAGGAGCTTAGTATCAAATAACTATATTTTTATATGAAAATCTCCTTGAGATGTCGCAGTAATATCAAATCTACATGATTTAAAAAAACCCAGGTATACCTCTAAATTTTCCATTTTTTTTGTTAAAATAGAATTAGAGGAAAATAAAAAATATAACAATTTTAGTAGTGTTAATATAGTGAGTTAGTACACATTAGAGGAAATGTTACATTTTGGAGACCATGGTAATTAATGAACAAAATATATTTTTTCAAAGATATGGATACATCATTATTTATTTCTAAATATGCAATGAACTAAAAAAATGGTATGTGTATACAAGGAAGAGTCCTCATAAAAGGCAATTCAAATCTTGGGCTACCTAGAGCCTTTTAAAAAACCAAATGGTTATTTATAACCCGAAAATTTTGAAAAAATATTGTAGTACATATACATAGATGTATAGTATCACTAGTAGGGAAAATGCTAGTAGTGGCGCGGGTTTATTGGTTAGCAGTAGCGCGGGGTCCCGTACTACTGCTACGACGCTACAGCTAACTTTTAGCAGTAGCGCGGGTTTAGACCCTCGTTATTGCTAACTCACTTAGTAGCAGTGTTGGACACCATAGCTCTACTACTAAATAGCAGTGGCGTGTCCCGTAACCTTGCGCTTCTACTATTCGTCAGTATTTCACTTTTTTTGTTTTACACTTTATTTATACAGTATTATACAAGTTTTCATACAGTAGCAATTTAGAGATTGTTATGTCATTATGATGATGATGAGTTATTATATCATTGATTGAAAGAAACTTGGATTATATTCAAGTGGATGAATCCAAAGTGACCAAGTTGGATTAGTAGGACGACTAACAAGTCATACCCATCATCATCATTATCATAATAACAAGTCATACTCATCATCATAGTCATCTAACAACTCATCATTCTAGCACATCACTCATCATTATATCATCATAATAACAACTCCTCCATGTCATCATAGTCATAACCAACACTAGGTAATTGTTCTTAGGACATGATGAGTACTAGTTAGGACCCGGTACCCTCTCTAAGGTAAAATAGCATAAAACGGGATAGCCCTTGACTCTCCATTATGGAGAATGAAGATCATCTTGTCTCAAATTCGTGGGCTTCGCACCATGTTGCCTCTAAGTAGCTCCATGTGATCATTCATAACTTTTTTCCATCCTTTGATTGTGAGGTCTTCATCTCTTCGAGAAATCGTATATGCACAATGAAGAACCATAGGCAGACTTGGTCGTAAGCTAATAATACAAATGTGAGTAGGGCGTTTTGGAGCACAGACTCATCTGCACCCTGTTGGAAAAAAATCATAGCAAATTAAAAAACAAAAAAATTCCAAAAAAAATGTGCGGTAGAAAATTTGATGCGTGAGGTTCGCTTCAATTTTCAAATCATTTGGACATATGACGAGCTCTCAGCAAAAAAGACAAATCGGACCAAAATAGTACATGAACAGTAAACATTTTTACAGACCCCGAATTTGTCTTTTTTGCTGAGAGCTCTTCATATGTCCAAATGATTTGAAAAATTGAGCGAACCTCATGCATAAAATTATCTACCGCATAAAAAAATGGAATTTTTTTTAGTATTTGTTTTGATTTTTCTCGTCAGCGCGGGTGCAGATATGGATTTTCCTATCAATGTCACCTTTCATGCATCCGATAAGGCACACAATCCTTCGGGATTATCTATTGAAGAACATAATAGTAACGTAGTTAGCAATGTAGTTTAGCTTTAGAAGAATGTATGCGCAAAAGATGCACTGGTGTCATAATAGTAAAAAAATCTTACCATGCCATTTCCATGCATGTTACCATAGTTCAACACGTGGACTAGTGGCACGTATTGACCATAATGTGGAGTTTCATAATTGTTATTTAAAGTCTCAACATCAACAATAAATGAGACAAGATGATTTTTCTCCTCGTAAGTTAGTTCAGAGCCATTAGTGTACTAGATTTTATCTACTACCTTTCATACATTTCTTGAAGAATGGAAATAAGCTGTCATTGGAAATAAGCCATCAATGATTTTTAAATAAGCAATAAAAATTACTTAACAAATTTATTTGACAAACTCACAAAGAGGTAGAATTGAAAGCGTGTCCACATCCACCCAAATGTCAATATTATCTTCAATTTCATCTTCAGGCCGAATATCAAAGGTTATTTTCATATCCTTAAATTCATAGGCCTTGCATAGTCCTCTCCAGGTTGAGCAACCAAATGTGAGCTATTTGGTGCATTAAATAGCTTAAACCAAAAAGTAAAACCATGCTTCGTCCTAAGGTGAGATCTCTTCGTCTTTGTACTCTCCTTATCTTTGAAACCGAGCTTTTTCAAGACATATGGTCTTGCATGACATGGGATGAACTATTCGAATTGTAAAAATTGGAAACTACACGTTGAAGCCAAAAATCACAAGTCATGCTTAATTATGAAAAAAAATACTTGTCGTCGTTACGTACCGTAAAAACGTCGAAAGTCGCCTTCAGCACGATGGTGAAGCACCTAGCATTTTACAGATGAGGCATCCTGTCGCACATACCCGGTCATCTTCGTAGTAGTCGCACTAAGGGATCCTATGGTTGCCGAAATGTCATTTAATTCTTGTTCCGACAAATCACGGGCACTCAATATTTCCTACTCTATATCACAAGTCATGCTGAAATCCACGGGAAATTCTGGCATGTTTGCTAAAACAGGACATATCGAGCGCCTGAAATTTGCCGGAACGGAAATGAATCAACATTCTGGCAAAACATAGGCCACTCGGAGTTTCGGTACAAAAAATACAATAATTTCACAATATAACAAGTACATGACATTTTTTAAAATTCTATCAACTAAATAGAGTAAACTACAAACTATAATATAGAAACTAAAATTTCTATTCAAAAGACCTAAAATTCCTATTCAAAAGACCTGAAATTTCCTAATCTATCCAAAACACCTAAAATAGTCCAAAAAACCTAAATTTACTCAAAAGACCTAAAAATTATTCTATTAAAAATCTACATTCTACAATCTCTACATTCTAAAATCTACATTCAAACTACCTACATTTACAATGTCTACATTCTAAAACCTGCATTCTACAAGAAAAGAGAGAGAAGGGAGGAAGGGAGAAGGGAGGGACGAGCGGGGAGGAAGGAGGGATGGAGGAGGAAGGCAGGAAGGAGGGATGGAGGAGGGAGGAGCTACATCGGTGGCGGTGGCGCACAGGAGACGACGATTGGTGACGGCGGCGAGCGACGGGAGGAGGGAGGCAGGAGGGAGGGAGGAGAGAGTGAGTGTGGTGAGGGAGAGAGGAAACAAACGGGCCTACCCCTCCGGGAGCGCCCTCCGACCTTGTGGGCTCCTCGTGGACCCCCCTGACTTGAAACCAACGCCAAAAATTCCTATAAATACATAAACCCCCGAAAAGAAACCTAGATCGGGAGTTCCGCCGCCGCAAGCCTCTGTAGCCACCAAAAACCAATCGGGACCTTGTACCGCACCCTGTCGGAGGGGGGAATCATCACCGGTGGCCATCTTCATCATCCCGGCGCTCTCCATGACGAGGAGGTGGTAGTTCACCCGCGGGCCTGAGGGTATGTACCAGTAGCTATTGATGCGTCCATTTTGCATCATGTTTTCCTACAGTTATTTATGATGTTTTTATCCATAATAATGCTTTTTGGAGTAACTCTAACGCCTTTTCTCTCATAATATGCAGGTATACACAAAGAGGGAGAATTTCGGCAGCTGGAAATCTGGACCTAAAAAAGCTATGTCAAGCTACCTATTCTGCACAACTCCAAACAAGCTAAAACTTCACGGAGAATTTTTATGGAATATATGAAGAATATTGGAGCAAATAAGTACCAGAGGGGGCCCACCAGGTGGGCACAACCCACCTGGGTGCGCTAGGGAGCCCAGGCGCGCCCTAGTGGGTTGTGCTCACCCAGGCCCACCTCTGGTGCCCATCTTCTGGTATATAAGTCATTTTGACCTAGAAAAAAATAAGGAGAGGACTTTCGGGATGGAGCGTCGCCGTCTTGTGGCGGAACTTGGGCATGAGTAAACTACTACCTCTTGAGTTAGAACATCAAGCATATTGGGTCGTCAAAGAACTCAACTATAATTTCAAACTTGCTGGCGAAAAGAGGTTATTTGATATTAGCTCTCTAGACGAGTGGAGAACCCAAGCTTATGAAAATGCAAAATTATTCAAAGAAAAAGTAAAAAGATGGCATGACAAAACAATCCAAAAGCATGGGTTTAAAGTCGGAGAATATGTTCTTTCGTACAACTCTCGTTTCAGATTCTTTGCAGGAAAACTCCTCTCAAAATGGGAAGGCCCCTATGTCATCGAGGAGGTTTATCGTTCTGGAGCCATCAAAATAAATAATTCCGAAGGTACTAACCCGAAGGTTGGGAAACGAATAAAGCATTATATCTTAGGTACGCCTATTAATGTTGAAAGTAATGTTATCCAAACTTTGACACCAGAAGAACACATAGAAGAGTCATGCCAGAACACTCCAGAATCGTGAAAATAAGGAGGTACATGATACGGTAAGTAAATGGACTCCGAAAAATCTGCAAAAATATTTTTATCAGTTTTAGAATATTTCAA
This sequence comes from Triticum aestivum, assembly GCF_018294505.1. Lineage (NCBI taxonomy): Eukaryota > Viridiplantae > Streptophyta > Magnoliopsida > Poales > Poaceae > Triticum > Triticum aestivum. Next base: position 153,645,846 of record NC_057812.1, read on the forward strand.
AAATTTGGAAATAAAGGAACTTCCAGGAAGCATCCCCTGGTGGGCACAAGATACCATGGTGGCGCGCCCAGGTGGGTTGTGCCCACCTGGGACACCTTCTGGACTCCGTTTTTCTACCGTATGCTTGTCCTCCAAGATAAAAAAATCTATATATACTTCCTGAACCTATTGATCATCGTATCACAGAGAAATCCTCTGTTTTCTTTTCTTGCTGTTTTCTGCGCAGTTCTGAAAATATGTCGTCCCAAGACTCCGATGGAGAGATCTATGTCTCACATCTCATTGCTAACCCAAAGACCTATGGGGACTTATCCCCTTATGGTCAAACTATAGATGACGAAGAGGATGCTCACTTTATGAAGATCGATAATTCAATCTCGGAGGAGGAGGATGTCCCTCTACCTCAACCTGGGGATATGCACGTGGAATTCAAGAAGTCAAGTCTTCCTAAGAGAGCTAACTAGTCTAAAAACCAATCTATTCCTTTTTGTTTTAGGCGAAAAAGCAAAGGCGATTTATGTGACAAGATCTTGAAGCTGGAGTTGGAAGTCGATGATTTAAAGGAGGAAATTGCTCTCTTCAACTATATTATGAAAAAGTTGAAGGCACAATTGTCATAATCACCATCATCTTCTTCATCTCCAAAGGAGAACTGAGTATCGGGTATGGGCGCTCCCCTTGGCTTCTGCCAAGCTTGGGGGAGGTGCCCCGGTATCGTATCATCCCACTATCTTTTTACTTTTACTTGCTCTTTTGCTTTAGATGAATAAAAGTTAGTTCGATCCTTTCTTCTTTGATAGTTTTCTTAGTGATCTATCCTTGTAATTGTGTGGAAGTTATATAATAAAAGTTTAGTTTGAGTTTTTGCTTTCTTTACTTTCATACTGCAAATAAAAGAAAATAAAGAAAGAAAGAAAAAGAGAAAGGAAATAAATAAAGAAAAGATTATATACTAATCCTATGGTAGGTGATGGCACCACATAAGGAAAAGTATAAGAAGAAAATTTTATTAGAGATTGACAAACATAGCATTAGTCAATGATGCAACTCATGAAAGAATTAATAAGGGAAGAGAAGATTCACATATAAATATACTATCATAGAAATATTTTGTGATTGTGAGCCCTCATCAAAATATTATATGCCAAAATTGTTGACGTTGGACAAGGAAGAAAACTTAATGATTTCTGTTTGTTTATATTCACATAGAAGTCATATTGTCATAGATCCTTCAACATGTGGTGCTTTCCCCCTATCTTTGCTAGCCAAAAATTCCGCACTAAGCAGAGATACTACTTGTGAATCCAAAAACCCTTAAACCCAAATCTTATTTTCAAGTGTCCACCATACCTACCTAGGGATTGAGCAAGATCCCTCAAGTAAGTTGTCATCGGTGCAAAAAGGCAATAAAAATTGCTTCTAAAAGTGTGAGATCATTTAGTGTAAGAGAAAATTGAGCGTTGCACAAACCTGTGATGGTGAAGAATAATAGCGACAAACTGCATAATAAATGTTGCTATCACAAGGGGCAATGTAACGTGACGTTGTTTTGCACTAAGGGGTTGAGCATACAAACAAATAAGCGCATGGCAACCTCTGCTTCCCTCTGCGAAGGGCCTATCTTTTACTTTTATGTATTTACTTTTATGCAAAGAGTCAAAGTTTTCCTTCTATTCCTTTTTCTTTTTCTCTTTTGGCAAGCATCATGTGGTGGGGAAAGATCTAGGCACATATGTCCAGTTGAATATAGATACCATGAGTTATTATTGTTGACATCACCCTTGAGGTGAATATGTTGGGAGGCGGAACTATAAGCCCCTATCTTTCTATGTGTTCAGTTGAAATGTTTTGCTCATGTGTACGCGGTGAGTGTTAGCAATCATAGAAGACTATATGATGGTTGAGTATGTGGACTTGCCCAAAGGCTCTGATACGTGACCCTTCCTAAAAAGATGATGAATTGTGGTTGCAAAGTTGACTGAGAACATAGTTTGCTGGTTTCTAATAGAGTTTTTGCTTTATACTTCGATTGTGTGATGAACTGTTACTTATACATGAGAAGTATATGATAAAAGTTCTATGATAAGAGTCCTATGTTTAATTTTATTGTTGTTAAGATAATGAACATGATGCTCCTATGTCCGTATTTTGTTTTTATCGACACCTCTCTCTCAAAGCATGTGGACATGTTTTTCGATTTCGGTTTTCGCTTGAGGACAAGCGAGACTTGGGGGAGTTGATACGTCCATTTTGCATCATGTTTTCTTAGTGTTATTTATGATGCTTTTATCCATAATAAAGCTTTTTGGAGTAATTCTAATGCCTTTTCTCTCATAATATGCAAGGTATACACCAAGCGGGAGAATTCCGGCAGCTGGAAATCTGGACCTGAAAAAAGCTACGTCAGGCTACCTATTCTGCACAACTCCAAATGAGCTGAAACTTCACGAGGATTTTTTATGGAATATATGAGGAATATTGGAGCCAAAGTACTAGAGGGGCCCCACCAGGTGGGCACAACCCACCTAGGCGTGCCAAGGAGCCCAGGCGCGTCCTGCTGGGTTGTGCTCTCCTCGGCCCACCTCTGGTGCCCATCTTCTGGTATATAAGTCATTTTGACCTAGAAAAAATAAGAAGAGGACTTTTGAGACGGAGCGTCGCCGCCTCGAGGCGGAACTTGGGCAGGAACACTTTTGCCCTCCGGCAGAGCAATTCCGTCGGGGGAACTTCCCTCTCAAAGGGGGAAATCATCGTCATCATCATCACCAACAACTCCCCCATCTTGGGGAGGGAAATCTCCATCAACATATTCAACAACAACATCTCCTCTCAAACCCTAGTTCATCTCTTGTGTTCAATCTTGTTACCAGAACTATAGATTGGTACTTGTGGGTGACTAGTAGTGTTGATTACATCTTGTAGTTGATTACTATATGGTTTATTTGGTGGAAGATTATATGTTCAGATCCAATATGCTATTTAATACCCCTCTGATCTTAAGCATGTTTATCATTTGTGAGTAGTTACTTTTGTTCTTGAGGTCACGAGAGAAACCATGTTGCAAGTAATCATGTGAACTTGATATGTGTTCGATATTTTGATAGTATGTATGGTGTGATTCCCTTAGTGGTGTCATGTGAACATCGACTACATGACACTTCACCATATTTGGACCTAAGAGAATGCATTGTGGAGTAGCAATTAGATGATGGGTTGCGAGAGTGAAAGAAGCTTAAACCCCAGTTTATGCGCTATTCCGTAAGGTACCGATTGGATCCAAAAGTTTAATGCTATCATTAGAATTTATTCTTAATACTTTTATCATAGTTACGGATGCTTGCGGGAGGGTTAATCATAAATAGGAGGTTTGTTCAAGTAAGAACAACACCTAAGGACCGTTCCACCCACATATCAAATTATCAAAGTAGCGAGCACAAATCAAACCAACATGATGAAAGTGACTAGATGAAATTCCTGTGTACCCTCAAGAACGCTTTGCTTATCATAAGAGACCATTTTGGCATGTCCTTTGCCTCAAAAGGATTGGGCTACCTTGCTGCACTTTTGTTACTACTACCGTTACTTGCTCGTTACAAATTATCTTGCTATCAAACTACTCCGCTACTTACAATTTCAGCACTTGCAGACATTACCTTGCTGAAAACCACTTGTCATTTCCTTCTGCTCCTCGTTGGGTTCGACACTCTTACTTGTCGAAAAGAGGTACAATTGATCCCCTATACTTGTGGGTCATCAAGTCTCATGAGTTTAATTTTTCCAAGTTTAGTAGAAAACTTCATGAAAAAGAATTGCCTAGTAAAGATGAATTAATTGGTCTTGCTTCTATTGTTGTGCCTCCTACTGATCCATTAGAACAATATTTGCTAGACCATGAAATGATTTACATATGCATGAAAGAAATGAAATAGATAAGATTTTCTTTGAACAATGTCCTCTGCTTAAACACAATTTGCCTATTGAAACTCTAGGAGGTCCTCCTCCACCTAAAGGTGATCCCGTGTTTGAATTAAAACAATTCCCAGACACTTTGAAATATGCTTATCTTGATGAAAAGAAGATATATTATGTTATTATTAGTGCTAACCTTTCAGAACATGAAGAAGAAAGATTATTAAAAGTTCTAAGGAAGCACCGAGCTGCTATTGGATATACTCTTGATGATTTAAAGGGCATTAGTCCCACTCTATGTCAACACAAAATTAATATGGAACCTGATGCCAAACCCGTTGTTGATCACCAACGTCGGTTAAATCAAAAATGAAGGAAGTGGTAAGAACAGAAATCTTAAAACTTCTGGAAGCAGGTATAATCTATCCTATAGCTGATAGTAGATTGGTAAGTCTTGCTCATTGTGTCCCTAAAAAGGAAGGTATTACTATTGTTCCTAATGATAAGAATGAACTTATTCCACAAAGAATTGTTACAGGTTATAGAATGGTAATTGATTTTAGAAAATTAAACAAAGCAACTAGAAAAGATCATTACACTCTGCCTTTTATTGATCAAATGCTAGAAATATTATCTAAGCACACACATTTTTTCTTCCTTGATGGATATTCTGGTTTTTCACAAATACCTGTTTCTCAACCTGACCAAGAAAAGACTGCTTTTACTTGTCCCTTTGGAACTTATGCTTATAGACGTATGCCTTTTGGTTTATGCAACGCACCTGCTACTTTTCAAAGATGTATGACTGCTATATTCTCTGAATTTTGTGAAAAGATTGTTGAGGTTTTCATGGATGATTTCTCCGTTTATGGGAAGTCTTTTGATGATTGTTTAAGCAATCTTGATCGACTTTTGCAGAGATGTGAACAAATAAATCTTGTCTTGAATTGGGAAAAGTGCCACTTTATGGTTAACGAAGGTATTGTCTTGGGCCATAAAATTTCTGAAAGAGGTATTGAAGTGGACAAAGCTAAGGTTGATGCAATTGAGAAAATGCCATGTCCTAAAGATATCAAAGGTATTCGTAGTTTCCTAGGTCATGCTAGTTTCTATATGAGATTTATCAAAGACTTATCTAAAATTTCTAGGCCTCTTACAAATCTTTTGCAAAAGGAAATTCCTTTTGTTTTTATGATGATTGTTTAGAAGCCTTTGAAACACTCAAGGAAGCCTTAATTTCTGTACCTATTGTTCAACCACTTGATTGGAACTTGCCTTTTGAAATGATGTGTGATGCTAGTGATTATGTTGTTGGTGTTGTTCTAGGACAAATAGTTGATAAGAAACTGAATGTTATTCATTATGCTAGTAAAACTCTAGATAGTGCTCAATAAAACTATGCTACTACTGAAAAAATTCTTAGCAGTGGTGTTTTCTTGTGATAAATTTAGATCTTACATTATTGATTCAAAAGTAATTGTTCACACCGGTCATGCTGCTAATAAATATCTTATGGAAAAGAAAGATGCTAAACCTAGACTTATTCGATGGGCTCTCTTGCTACATGAATTTGATTTACATATCACTACTAGAAAAGGAGTTGAGAACCCAATAGCTGATAACTTGTCTAGGCTTGAAAACTGAAAGTGCATTATATCGACTAGAGGGGGGTGAATAGGCGATTTTTATGAAATTCTTCACTAAGGAATTTGCCGGTGAGGAAATTCCTTAGCGAAGAACTACTAGCAGCGGAATAAGTACTCAAAAGTAAACACAATAGAATACAAGCATAGTCATCATGATGAAATGAAGACAGGCACAGAGTACAGGAAGCGTAATCACAAGATAACACAGGATGAAGACAAACAGACTGAAGAAATTGAACTGAGGAAATTGAGAAAATCCTCAATTAAAGTCTTCAAACACAGATATGAACAAACATACAACACAGTTATGAGGAAATGAAAGAGTTGAGGAAATAGAACCAGTAAGCTTGGTGAAGACAATGATTTGGTAGACCAGTTCCAACTATTGTCTCAGTTGTACGTCTGGTTGGAGCGGCTGAGTATTTAAACTCGAGGACACACAGTCCCGGACACCCAGTCAAGGACACTTAGTCCAAGACACCCAGTCCTCACCATATTCTCCTTGAACTAAGGTCACATAGACCTCGTCTAATCACTCGTGGTAAGTCTTTAGGCGACTTCCAAACCTTCACAAACTTGGTCACCCGGCGATCCACAATTCCTCTTGGATGCTCTAGACCATGACGCCTAACCGTCTGGAAGAAGCACAGTCTTCAAAGGTAACAAGCGTCGGATCCACTCAGGATCAATCTCTTCAGTGATGCTCAATCACTTGGGGTTTGTAGGTGTTTGGGTTTTGGGTTTTTGGTTTTTCCTCACTTGATGATTTTAGCTCAAAGTCCTCGTAGGATGGGTTGCTCTCAAATGACAAGTGTCAGTTTCTCTCGGAGCAGCCAACCAGCTAGTGGTTGTAGGGGGCAGCTATTTATAGCCTAGGGAGCAGCCCGACATGATAAGACATAAATGCCCTTCAATGATATGACCGTTAGGTGGATAGATATTTTGGAACAGCTGGCGCATAGCACAACAACAGTCGGAATTTTGAGTAGCAAAATCCTCAGGGCTATCATGTTCCTCACTGTGTAGGCAATCCGCACTGGTGAATTCCTAACTCCTCAGTTAGGACAAATTCCTCAGAGACTAGAAGAACTTCGTCTCTGTCACTGAAGAAATTGACTGAACTGTATGAGATTTCCAATGGCTTCACTCGAAGGGATTGGTAGGTGTAGGATTTTGAGTTGAGCATCACATGGAAATTTTTCCTTAGTATTTCCTCGACCCCCTTTAATAGTATGGTGTTTCCTATGACTCAAGAAAGAGAAAAACAAAACTATGAACACGAAAGTCTTCAAGCTTCATATTCCTCGCATAAATATCAAGTCTTCACGGACACACCAATTTCTTCACTTTCAAAGTCTTCATGAAAGTCTTCAGAAATACCAAAATCTTCAGTCGAAGATATTCATTTTTAGGGGTTGACTTTTCCTGTAAATATCAAACTCCTCACAGACTTATAGACTTGTGTACACTCACACACGCATTAGTCCCTTAATCTATAAGTCTTCAATACACCAAAATCACTAAGGGGCACTAGATGCACTTACAATCTCCCCCTTTTTGGTGATTGATGACAATATAGGTTAAGTTTTCAACGGGGATAAACATATGAAGTGTAAATACTGATATTGAGGAATTTGATTGCAAGATATAGAAGAACTCCCCCTGAAGATGTGCATAGTGAGGAATTTGCTTTTGAAGCAATGCACACTTGAAGAGTTGAATCATGGAGATCTCCCCCTATATCTTGTAATTCATACACGCATTTAACATATAATATGAAGAATTTAAAATGCATGATGAAATATGGTGCCTGACGAAATTCAGCATGCGTGCAATAATATTAACGAGGAATAAGCATGCAGAAAATAGTGTCAGAGCATAGTGCATCAAAAGTATCAGAGCACCATCGGGTTTAAGATTACAACTCGATCCAATAAAGTTTCAGAAGAACGAGAGTTGTAACTTAGCAAAAAAAACATTGTATATGGGCGATAAAATAGACCCGCTTGAAGACTAACTCAAATTTCTCCCCCTTTGTCATCAAATGACCAAAAGGATCAAAACTGAGGACTAACGCCCTTGAAGATAATCAAGTTGATGAAGGAGCGCCAGTGTTGTTGGGGTCGTTGGTTGATGTAGGGCCTGCCGCAGTGTCGTCTAAATCTTCATGTTCATTAGTGTCGCGCGATGAAGAATATGAGCTGGCCACCAGTGAAGGAACCTTGACCTTCTTGAATTTCTTCGGTGGAGGTGCAGACCAGTCAAAATCTTCATTATGACCCATGTTCTTCAGATCTTCTTCACCATACAGATGAGACATGATTGCCCAGGTGCGACCGAAGACTTGATGGAGGTAGTAGTGGTTTTTCTTCACTGTATTGTGTGTGGCAGTCATGTTGTGAAGAAGTGAACCAAACTGACGCTTAACCCATTTGTGATTTCGATCCACCTTCTGGTGAAGACTAAGCAGAAGTTCACGGTCTGTCATCACGCGCGGAGCAGTGGCTTGAGGAGTGGACTTGGGAGCATTGGCAGAGTCATGTGTGGCAGAGTCATCATTGGTGGAATAAGATGCAGCTTTGCGAAACTGACCATCCAATGGACGAATGCCTTCATCAATTACAGCTGGTGCCTTGCCCTTTCCATCAACTGAGGAATATGTCTGCTTGAGGACTTCAATTGGGGGCAAGTAGCTGAGATGATTCTGGAAATCAGCTTTTTAGTTGAGTGAAGACCTTGTCCTGAGGAATCTCATGATCCAAGGTGCATAAGGCTTCAGCTCAAACGGAGACAATGCAACATTGGCCATAGTCCTCATGAAGAAATCGTGATAGTTGATAGGAATGCCATGAACAATGTTGAATACCAGATTCTTCATCATGCCAACAATTTCCTCATCAGATGAGTCGTGGCCTTTGATAGGACTGATTGTCCTTGTAAGAATACGATAGACAGTTCTGGGCACGTACAACAATTCCTTCACGAGGAATTTTGTTCGTGGTGCCTGACCTGGTTTCAAAGGCTTCATCAGCACTTGCATGTAATGATGTGTGAGCTTAGGTTCACTGTAGATGCAGCAAGCTTCTTCAAGGGGAGGACTGAGTGGTAGAGCACGAAGCAATTCAGAGGCTCGTGCAGTGTAGTGAGTGTTTTCAGACATCCAGTCCAACACCCATGAATTCACATCTTCAGCATTTCCAGTGATGTGCAGCGTTGCATAGAATTGAAGAATCAATTCTTCATTCCAATCGCAGATGTCAGAGCAAAAATTGAGCAGTCCAGCATCGTGAAGAACACTGAGGACTGGTGCGAAGCACGGCAGAGATTCCATATCCACGTGAGGAATATGCTCATGGTAGAAAAATCTTCTCCTTGTTGAATAGCACTGAGGAATAGAAATTGGCTTGACTAGCAGTCCAGAAACACCTCTTCCTAATGCGAGCAGAGTCATATGGGTTATAATCTTCGAAGAATACGTGCTCGCCGAAGAAATCATCAGCCTTGAACTTTTGCTTGAGTGAGAATGGATCCTTTGGCTTTGGCAGAGGAGTGTCAGTGAGTTGCATCACGACCTCGGGAATCTCAATCGCAGGTTCTTCAGGCTGAGGAATTTCTGGTTCTTCCTCAGTGGCAGTCTGCGTAGTTGGTTGTTCAGCAGCAGCAGTTTCTTCAGCGCTAGTGGCTGGAATTTCCTCATGGACAGATGCAGTGGGATGAGTTTTTTCAGAGCCCATGTGAATAGTTTGTGTGGGGGACTAAGGAATTTGTTGTAGAGGGGTGAACATTGGAGAGTTTGGATGCTGACTTTCCCAGAATTCATCACTGATTACGAGTGTGGAGCAGCCAATGTCCACATCTTCATCTTCCATTTCTTCAACACCAGCCTCTTCAGCTGTGAACTGAGGCATATGCGAGGAGATGATAGGTGTTAAAGGGATCGCATCCACTTCAATTTCTTCATCCAACGGTTCAGACAAAGCAGCAGAAGGAGTTTCTTCATCAGATCCGCTGGGGATCACATATTATTCATCAAAAGGAACAAGGTCCTTTGATGGCCTGGTTGAGATGGGAACAACATCAATCAAATTTGCAAATGAGCTTGTCATAGGCTTCATTTTCTTCAGAGCTGAAGAATCTGAAGCAGCTGATGCTTTCCTTTTCTTTTCTGCAGCACGCTCTGCAGCCTTGGTCTTCTTCACATCTGATGCAGATGGAAGGATTGGAGTTGAAGTTGGTGCAGGAGCAACTGAGGAATCTGGTTGATTTTCTTCAGGCACAACTGATGCAGTTGCCCTGAGTTCTTCAGTTTCTTCAGGCACACCACTAGTGGGTGCCCTGGCAATTTCTTCAGTGGCTGGAATGCAGTCATCAGCCCTGGAACTCACATTTTCTTCAGCAGCCTGATTGTCATCAGCGGTGCTGGCATGTTCTTCAATCGGCTAAGCAGATGCTTCAGCCTGAGGAATTTCCTGTTGCGTTGGGGCAGCAACATTTGAAGTGAGCTGTTCGGTTATCTTTACAAATCTAACTTTGGCTCCTTGCCAATCAGCATAGTAGGCTTGGAAGTCATCGCTGAGGGTTTTGATTTCAGATTGGATTTTTACAAGTTCATCAGTGGTCATAGTGACAACGTTGTTCTTTAGGTATTTCTCCTTTCTGTACTGGGCCTTCTTGATCTGCCTGGCCTGATCATATTTCCATTTCTCCTCTTGGATGAAATGAGTCAGCATGTGATTTTGACCAGGCGTCAGCTTGAAGTCAGGCATAGGAGTATTTGGGTCCTTGTGCCAGAGATCAATGTAGTCGAGGATCAGCTTGGGATCCAAAAGCAGTGGTACAGGTGTGCCTTTGGCTCTAGCAGCCCTAACTTGTCTGTCTCTTATGATTTCTGCAAGTTCATCATCATTAGCTTCATCTTCTTCAGATGGCACTTGGAAAGCAACTTGTTTCTTTTGAGGACTTGGCCAAGGACCTCGTCCAGCAGTTGCCTTGGTCTTCATCAGAGTGGGGCCAGACGAATTGGTGCAGCTGAGGAGCTTGCTGAGACACCAGAGGCAATGGAGATGCCTGTAGTCCTTTGGCACGAGGCCAGATGCGCAGGTGCTGAGGACTTTGTCGGAACAGCTGAGGACTTTGGAGGAGGTGCTGAGGATTTTGAAGGAGCAGCTTGAGAGATTGGTCGTGAGGACCTTGAAGAGTCTGGCCGTGAGGGCGCAACTGAGGAACTTGGCCGTGAGGGCACTATTGGTTAAGCACTTGTCTTACGAGAAGGCTTCTTAGGCATGGATTTCCTCGGCTTGACAGAGGCCTCAATAGAGGCAGCAGCAGCCACAGCAGAGTCTTCATTGAATTTCCTCACTGCTTCTCTGGCTTGCTTGGCCAACTTGACTTGGCGCTTGGCCCATTCATCAGGATAGTCCTCACCGCGCTTGAGGCTGGCGAGATCTGCTACTTGGCCAGGTGCCAATGGAGCTCTTGGGCATGGAGGATTGAGTGCGAATGTCTTCATGTACTTAGGAGTGACATATCTGTACTCCCTCCATTCTCTTGCCCATCTCCTCTCTATCCTCTGTTTGCGCACTTTGCGCTCATTCTTGGTTTCCTCAGTAGGTGTGCAGTACCCAGCATATATGTCATCAGGGATCTCAAACGCTATATTTACCTCAGGCCTCTTTCCTCCCTTCTGTGGCCTTTTACCATTAGCCATTTTCTTCAGTTGAGGAATTTGAACAATCGAATTCTCTGAAGAAGTATGCAACTTTTCTTTGAGGAACGCTGCAAATGAGTTAAGTTGATGAGAACCTAGTGATTCAGCAGCTGACATGTGTACCTGTGAACAGAGTATAGTTGCGAGGAATTTGGAGAGGTCATATGCGTTCTCAGAAGGTTTTTCAAAAAGAACAAGTTTGAGGAATTTGACCAGATGAGTCTTGAAGATTTTCACTAAGCGTTCTTTGTCTTAGGTTCCAGAGTTGTATAGATCGAAGATCCACACAATTGAGGAATCTTGAATAAAAATGATGCTTAGAGAAACGAATCAAGAACAGATGACATGTGAGGTGTTTAGTGTGTGAAGATTTGAAGAATAAAACACCTTTGAAGATTTTATAGAGAAACTTCGAATCAAAGAGGGCAGTAAAAGTAACTTTTAATTACCCTGAATGAAGAACACGACGAACAGTGAGGTGAAACATGTAGGGGAACGTAGCAGAAATTCAAATTTTCTACGCATCACCAAGATCAATCTATGGAGTAATCTAGCAACGAGGGAAGGAGAGTGCATCTACATACCCTTGTAGATCGCTAAGCGGAAGCGTTCAAGTGAACGGGGTTGATGGAGTCGTACTCGTCGTGATCCAACTCACCGATGATCCTAGTGCCGAACGGACGGCACCTCCGTGTTCAACACACGTACAGCCCGGTGACGTCTCCTACGCCTTGATCCAGCAAGGGGAGAAGGAGAGGTTGGGTAAGACTCCATCCAGCAGCAGCACGATGGCATGGTGGTGGTGGAGGAGCGTGGTAGTCCAGCAGGGCTTCGCCAAGCACCGCAAGAGACGAGGAGGGAGAGGGGTAGGGCTGCGCCAAGAAGGAGATGTTCTCGTGTGTATGGCAGCCCAAAACCCCACTATATATAGGGGAAAGGGAGGGGCTGTGCCCCCACCTAGGTTTCCACCCCTAGGGGTGGCGGCCAGCCCTAGAACCCATCTAGGGGGCGGCCAAGGGGGGAGAGAGGGGGGCGCACCACTAGGTGGGCCTTAGGCCCATCTGAGCCTAGGGTTTCCCCCTTTTCCCTTCGCCTTGGGCCCTGGTGGGGGGGGGGCGCACCAGCCCACCCGGGGCTGGTCCTCTCTCACACTTGGCCCACGCAGCCCTCTGGGGCAGGTAGCCCCACCTGGTGGACCCCCGAGACCCTCCCGGTGGTCCCGGTACGTTACCGATAGCACCCGAAACTTTTCCGGTGACCAAAACAGGACTTCCCATATATAAATCTTTACCTCCGGACCATTCCGGAACTCCTCGTGATGTCCGGGATCTCATCCGGGACTTCGAACAACATTCGGTAACCATGTATATCTATTCCCTATAACCCTAGCGTCATCGAACCTTAAGTGTGTAGACCCTACGGGTTCGGGAACCATGCAGACATGACCGAGATAACTCTCCGGTCAATAACCAACAGCGGGATCTGGATACCCATGTTGGCTCCCACATGTTCCACGATGATCTCATCGGATGAACCACAATGTCAAGGACTTAATCAATCCCGTATACAATTCCCTTTGTCTAGCGGTACGATACTTGCCCGAGATTCGATCGTCGGTATCCCGATACCTTGTTCAATCTCATTACCGGCAAGTCTCTTTACTCGTTCCATAACACATCATCCCGTGATCAACTCCTTGATCACATTGTGCACATTATGATGATGTCCTACCGAGTGGGCCCAGAGATACCTCTCCGTTACACGGAGTGACAAATCCCAGTCTCGATTCGTGCCAACCCAACAGATACTTTCGGAGATACCTGTAGTGTACCTTTATAGCCACCCAGTTACGTTGTGACGTTTGGCACACCCAAAGCACTCCTACGGTATCCGGGAGTTGCACAATCTCATGGTCTAAGGAAATGATACTTGACATTAGAAAAGCTTTAGCAAACGAACTACACGATCTTGTGCTAGGCTTAGGATTGGGTCTTGTCCATCACATCATTCTCCTAATGATGTGATCCCGTTATCAACGACATCCAATGTCCATGGTCAGGAAACCGTAACCATCTATTGATCAACAAGCTAGTCAACTAGAGGCTTACTAGGGACATGGTGTTGTCTATGTATCCACACATGTATCTGAGTTTCCTATCAATACAATTCTAGCATGGATAATAAACGATTATCATGAACAAGGAAATATAATAATAACCAATTTATTATTGCCTCTAGGGGATATTTCCAACAGCCTCCCACTTGCACTAGAGTCAATAATCCAGTTCACATTGATATGTGATTAACACTCAAGGTCACATCCCCATGTGACTAACACCCAAGAGTTCTTGGTTTGATCATGTTATGCTTGTGAGAGAGATTTCAGTCAACGGGTCTGCAGCATTCAGATCCGTATGTACTTCGCAAATTTCTATGTCATCTTATAGATGCAACTACTACGCTACATTTGGAGCCATTTCAAATAACTGTTCTATTTGGAGCTATTCTAAATTGTTGCTCCATTATACGTATCTGGTATCTCTACTCAGAGCTATCCGGATAGGTGTTAAGCTTGCATCTACGTAACTCTTTACGTCGAACTCTTTATCACCTCCATAACTGAGAAACATATCCTTATTCCTCTAAGGATAATTTAGACTGCTATCTGGTGATCTACTCCTAGATCACCTTTGTACCCTCTTGCCAAATATGTGGCAAGGCACACATCAGGTGTGGTACTCAGCATGGCATACCGTATGGAGCCTATGACAAAAGCATAGGGGACGACCTTCGTCCTTCCTCTTTCTTCTGCCGTGGTCGAGCTTTAAGTCTTAACTTCATACCTTACAACTCAGGCAAGAACTCCTTCTTTGACTGGTCCATCTTGAACACCTTCAAGATCATGTCAAGGTATGTGCTCATCTGAAAGTACCATTAAGCATTTTGATCTATCCATATAGATCTTGATGCTCAATGTTCAATTAGCTTAATCCAGGCTTTCCATTGAAAAACACTTTCCAAATAACCCTATATGCTTTCCAGAAATTCTACGTCATTTCTGATCAACAACATATATTCATCAGAAATTCTATAGTGCTCCCACTCACTTCTTTGGAAATACAAGTTTCTCATAAACTTTGTATACACCCAAAAACTTTGATCATCTCATCAAAGCATACATTCCAACTCCGAGATGCTTACTCCAGTCCTTAGAAGGATTGCTGGAGCTTTGCATACTTGTTAGCATCTTTCAGGATTGACAAAACCTTCCGGTTGTATCACATACAACCTTTCCTCAAGAAAATCGTCGAGGAAACAATGTTTTTTGACATCCTATCTGCAAGATTTCATAAATAATGCAGTAATCACTAATATAATTCCAACAGACTCTTAGCATCGCTACGAGTGAGAAAGTCTCATCGTAGTCAACTCCTTGAACTTGTCAGAAAACATCTTAACGACAAGTCGAGCTTTCTTAATGGTGATCCTTACCATCATTGTCCGTTTTCCTTTTAAAATCCATATGTACCTAACAGCCTTACGACCATCAAGTAGTTCTTCCAAAGTCTACACTTTGTTTTCATATATGGATCCTCTCTTGAATTATATGGCCTCGAGCCAATTTTCGGAATCCAGGCCCACCATCGCTTCTTCATAGCTCATAGGTTCATTGTTGTCTAGCAACATGACTTCCAAGACAGGATTACGTACCACTCTGAAGTAGTACGCATCCTTGTCATCCTACAAGGTTTGATAGTGACTTGATCCGAAGTTTCATGATCACTATCATAAGGTTCCACTTCAATTGGTGTAGGTGCCACAGGAACAACTCCCTGTGCCCTGCCACACACTAGTTGAAGAGACGGTTCAATAACCTCATCAAGTCTCCACCACCCTCCCACTCAATTCTTTCGAGAGAAACTTTTCCTCGAGAAAGGACCCGATTCTAGAAAAAATCCCTTATTGCTTTCGGATCCGAGACAGGAGGTATACCCAACTATTTTGGGTGTCCTATGAAGATGCATTTATTCGCTTTGGGTTCGAGCTTATCAGCCTGAAACTTTTCACATAAGCGTCGCAGCCCCAAACCTTTTAACAAATGACAGCTTAGGTTTCTCTAAACCATAGTTCATACGGTGTCATCTCATCGGAATTACGTGGTGTAACATCCCAAATTTTTAATTTGGAATGTTATACATTAGATCATCATGCATATCATATTTTATTTTGCTTTTGGTTTTGATCCTAGAAAATCCTAAGCAACTCAAGGACCCACGGAGAGAGTTGGAGATTTCGTTATTTACATATTTGAGTTTTCTCAAATTATGTAAGCAGGATCATTTGATTTTATTTATTTTATCATCAATTATTTCTATTACAAAAACATGAGAGAGGGAATAAAATGACTTTCCCAAAATATAGAAATATTGAGGATTTAATAAAAAAATTAAATAAGATTTATTTCGGAGTTTTTCAGTATTTTTATTTGAATTTAGGAAAAATGCGCGTTTTTCAAAGTTGTAGTTTGGGCCCAGAAAAATGTTCACTTTTTCGGGCTTGATTTTATAAACCCAGGAAAATTTATTTCGTGATTTTTGGAGTCCGTTTAGTATTTCTTTTTATTTTTCTTCCGAGCGGAATTATTTTAAAAAAACGCGGAACCGACTTTGGGCCGTATTCGTCTAGGACACCGCCGGCCGAGACTTTATAAGCCGCCGCCCCGGGCGAGAGAGAGAGAGCCCGGCCGAAACCCTAACCCTAGAGCCCAGCCACCGCTGCCAGCCCAGCCGCCGCCGACGACGACTCGCCGGAGCAGCGCGCCGCCCGAGGTTCGCTGCCGCCCCGTTTTCTGTGCTGTTAAAAAAAATTGTTCGTCGTTTTTCTTTTTCGTCGGATTTTTCGCGGTTATTTTCTGATCCGATTTTCGTTTTAGTATAACTTTTTGCTCGTTTATCGGAATCAGACGATTCAAGCGCCTGGAGTTTCGTCTCGAAACCCTCTTTCCGAATAATCAACTTAAACATGTTTTTGCTACTGTAAAATTTGACTTAGATCCAGATTACTAGAACGAAGTTGTTTTCTTTCGCCGTTTGATTTCTTTTGCTTCTTTCGATTTGATTCTTTTGCCAACCAGGGTTCTTAAGTTGAACTTTCTGGTTAGATCTTCTATCCGAGTTTTACCTGTGCATTAGATGAGTACTTATTGTATGCTTGTTTGTTTGTCTGCAATAGAATACCCGGAGTGCGCCGCCTGTTACGTTGAATCTCTAGGTTTCGCGGATCATCAGCAAGGCAAGTAACACTTTGATCATACCTTTTCTACCACCCAGTTTTATTCCATTAGATCAATCCTCACACGTTGCATGATTAGGATCTAATTAAATTGTGGGATGGGAAGTAGATGAGGTAGTACCTATTACCTGTTTATTATCAAACCTTTGGGAGTTACTTCTACGTATGCTTATTATGCCATGCTATGCTAGTAGACGTGGATTGGGTGAGTGAAATCCATGACAGATGTGAGATTGATAATTAATGGTTTATCTAAGGTGGCAACTTAAACACACATTTGGGTGGATTGAGGCACCTGGGGTTTTCAGGACTTGCCTGTTTTTCTTTTGGACCGCCACCCAGGCTCAAAGGGATCATGAGATTATTCATACTAGAAACTTCCGTGTGCAGCCACAAGCCATTATGGGCTCTGGCATAGTTGACTAAGTTGTGAGAACTCTTACAGTGGTAGACTAGCAGATGTAGGGGATGTAGGTGGTACGGTCTACCCGATCGTAAGGTGCTAGCGCTTCTGAAAGACTATGTCTCGGTCATCCGTCTTCTCAAACACCCTGTAGTGCGAGAAACCAAACGGAGGCGATCGAGTCTTGTGGGGAAAAGTGCGCAAACCTCTGCAGAGTGTAATAAACTAATCATGGTTAGCCGTGTCCCCGGTTATGGACAATCTTGAGTATCTAGTACCTGGATTTTCATGTGAATCTCAACATGTTACTCTAAAGTTAATTTCGTTGGGTTTAATGATGTTACCTTAATTGGGATTGAGAATGCTGTCAACCATTCTCAATGTTTAACAACCACCATGATAGTAATTAAATTTATTCCTTTGAAGTAGGGGAAAATTGGCTTTACACAAAAACTGTAACCATAGAGCTTTCCACCGGCCAAATATGCATATAGTATAGCTGTTGCATTCCATTACTCTCTATGTGTTACCTTGCCAGCATATTCCATGTGTTGACCCGTTTTCGGGCTGCAACGTTAATGTTGGAGACTTTTCAGACGACGATTAAGGAGTTTTTAGGTCGTGGTTCTATACTCAGTGATGCCGTTGGAGTTGATGGACCCACTTATCTTCCAAGCCTTCCGCTGTTATCGTTATTAGATGGCCTTAAGCCATATTTATTGTAATAAGTTCTCTTTTGAGACACTCGATGTAATAAGTGTGTGATTGCTACTCTGCTATAAATCCTTCGAGTACTGTGTGGTGTCAGCATTACTGATCCAGGGATGACACCGGAGCACAGAGATCAGACTGTTTGAGGTCTGGTCGCTACATAGATGGTATCAGAGCACACGCTGACTGTAGGACATGACCACTAAGCTAAAGACCTAGATCACTACTCACTCTCTTCTCTTCTGACCTCTCATATTTTCTACTCTTTAGGATGGCGGATGCAAGGAACAAGTTCACACAACCAGATGAAGATACACCCTTTGGACGTCACTTGAAGGAAGTCACTAGATACCTGAACATAGGAGTACCAAGCTTCACGGGAACCTACAATGCCACTTTACCTGAAGAAGAGCGTTGGATGATACAAGTTCAAGTTCTAGGAAGGACGTTCATGCCAGTCACTGAGCCCATAGAGTTTTCTTTTGATGCACCAACTTGGAGTCTAGGAAAGAGTATGGCAGCTCACATCGCCATGGGACGCATTGGAGAAGTCTACAGCAAGGATCTCAAGGATACTATCTACCAGATTTGTGGGCGCCGAGATGAACACTGGGAGATGATTAGCACCAGGAAGGATAGATCAATCGCAGCTTTTATCCAGGAGTTAAACCAGCACATTCGACGACAGGAGAATCAGATGTGCGCCGACCTGATAGATCTGAAGAAGGCTAAGACTAGAATCAAGGAACTGGAGGAAGAACTCAAGGCTACACGTGAAGATTATGAAGAAGAAATTGAAGTATTGGTGGAGAAGAATGACGATCTGATCAAGAAGATTGGAATATTTATGGGAGGCCCGACACCAGTAGATGAAGACGAAGAACCCAAGGAGATTAGCCCGGAAGACTACATCATCATCGACGACACCGACTCGGAACCAGATAGTAGCGATGATGACTATGTTGATGAAGCAGGAGCAGATATCATGGAGTCTACAACCGTAGAATATTTCTAGTAGACCACCTCATCAGTAGTAGTAGTCCACCCTGTAAATATAGTAGTCCGAGCACTTTGCGATAGTTAGATCGATTGTATGCCTTTGTTTGATTGATTGAAGTGAATTGTGTGCTTTTTCCTCATGTGCATATGGGTAGTGTTTTTCTCTTTAGACCCCCTCTATTCTTATATCTCATCTTTTCTAAAACCCTCAGATGCCTCCGAGATGTGACCCCGGATTTGCCTTTCCGCCGGAGCTCACCTAGTTGATCCAGCAGCAGAAGACCTTGATGCAGTTGCTAGTTCAGAATCAGAATCAGGGGAACAACAACAACAACCCACCACCACCACCACCTGTTGACCACTTAGCCCGTTTTCTTAGGCTAAATCCGCCGGTGTTTTCCAGTAGCACCGAGCCGATAGTAGCAGATGATTGGCTCCGCAAGATAGCTAGGGAGTTGACCACAACAGGATGCACAGATGTGGAGAAGGTTAAGTTTGCCGCACATCAGTTAGAAGGACCCGCCGCATCCTGGTGGGAAAATTTCACAGCCACCTTTCCAGTCAACACTGTCACATGGGACCAGTTTCAGCAGGCTTTTCGTACTGCCCATGTTTCAGCAGGAGCAATGGCCATGAAGAAGCGTGAGTTTCGTAACTTGCGCCAAGGAGGACGGACAGTTGGCCAGTATGTGGAGGAGTTTAGTAAGCTAGCATGTTATGCCCCAGATGACGTTGCTACAGATGCAGCTAAGCAGGAGAAATTCCTGGAAGGACTGAATGATGAGTTGAGTATGCAGTTGATGGTAGCCACCTTCAACAACTACTAGGAGTTGGTAGACCGTGCTCTTATGATTGAAGGGAAGCAGCAGCAAATTGAGAACTGCAAGAGGAAGTATGGACAAGGAAAGTATAATTCAGGAGCTCAGCAGAAGCCATGTTTTACCCCTAGGCCAGGAGGACATTTTCAGCATACCCATGGAGTAGGTAGCTCGCACAATCACAATGGCACCAAGAATGGTAATGGGAATGGAGGAAGCAATGGACAGAACCGCAACACCCCATCAACCCCAGCCAAGAAGGATTTGGGCCATGTCACTTGTTATAAGTGTTCGAAGCCAGGACATTATGCAAATGAATGTCCTGAAGGCCAAAATGGCAATGGAAGTTCTGGGAAGAAGCTGAACCCTTTCAATAGGGGACAGGTGAACCACGTTAGCGTGGAGGAGGTTGAAGCTCAGCCCGATGCAGTAATAGGTAAGTTTTTGGTTAAGTCATTTACTGCACTCGTTCTTTTTGATACTGGTGCATCGCATTCATACATCTCAAGGGGATTTGTGGATAAGTATAACCTACCAACCCAAGCCCTTAGGTCACCCATGTTAGTAACCTCGCCAGGAGCAGAGTATGTGGCTAGTCTATGGTGTGATCGGTTGCCATTAAGGATTGGTAACTATGTTTTTCCCTCAGACCTAATAGTATTGGAATCTCAAGGATTGGATGTGATATTAGGCATGGATTGGTTATCAAAGTATGAAGGGAATATTGAGTGTGCTAGTAAGTCAATTTTGCTTACCACACCAGAAGGGAGAAGGATCAAGTATGAATCCCGGCATGTACCAAAGAGGACACAAGTAAATTGCCTAACAGGAGTTGTGCAGGAGGAAGTACCAGTGGTAAAGGATTTCCCTGATGTATTTCCCGAAGAGTTGCCAGGCATGCTACCGGATAGAGACATTGAGTTTTTGATTGAGCTTTTGCCAGGCACTGGGCCAATATCAAAGAGACCATATAGGATGCCAGCAAAGGATTTGGTGGAAATTAAGAAGCAGATTAAGGAGTTACTGGATAAGGGATATATTCGCCCAAGTTCTTCGCCTTGGGGATCGCCAGTACTTCTAGTGGAGAAGAAGGATGGATTGTTAAGGATGGTTGTTGATTATCGAGGATTGAACGAAGTAACGATCAAGAACAAGTACCCACTACCAATGATCAACGATCTGTTTGATCGATTGCAAGGAGCTAAAGTGTTTTCCAAGATCGATTTGCGATCAGGATACCACCAGTTGAAGATTCGAGAACAGGATATTCCGAAGACAGCTTTTACCACCAGGTATGGGCTGTATGAGTATACTGTTATGTCATTTGGACTGACTAACGCACCTGCCTATTTTATGAACATGATGAACAAAGTGTTCATGGAGTTTTTGGATAAGTTCGTCATAGTGTTCATTGATGATATCCTGGTATATTCGAAAAATGAAGAGGAGCATAAGGAGCATTTGCGTTTGGTACTTGGAAAGCTCAGAGAACATCAATTATATGCCAAGTTCAGCAAATGTGAGTTTTGGTTGAAGGAAGTAGGATTCCCCGGACACGTTATATCTGGAGAAGGTATAGCTGTTGATCCCACTAAAGTTGATACCGTGACCAAGTGGGAAGCACCAACAACAGTTGGAGAGATCCGGAGTTTTCTGGGACTCGCAGGATACTACCAAAGATTTATTGAGAATTTTTTTTAAAAAGATTGCGAAGCCTATGACGGAGTTGTTGAAGAAATATACTAAGTTCAAATGGACTGAGCAGTGTGAGGCTAGTTTCCAGGAGTTGAAGAAACGTTTGGTTACCTCACCAGTGTTGATTTTGCCAGATCAAACCAAGGATTATGAGGTGTATTGCGACGCTTCACGTCGAGGACTTGGAGCAGTGCTTATGCAGGAAGGGAGAGTTGTTTTGTATGCCTCAAGACAACTGAAGCCCCACGAGTTGAATTATGCCATGCATGATTTGGAGTTAGCAGCTGTAGTGCATGCATTGAATACATGGAGACATTTCCTCATTGGAAATCATTGTGAGGTGTACACGGATCATAAGAGTTTGAAGTACATTTTCACACAGAAGGAGTTGAATCTCAGACAAAGGAGATGGTTGGAGCTTATCAAAGATTATGATATGAAATTGCATTATCATCCCGGGAAGGCTAATGTAGTAGCTGACGCATTAAGCCGCAAGAGCCAGGTCAGCTAATGCCGGGAGAAATACCCAAGGAGTTAGCAGAAAATCTTCGTGAACTATGTTTGGAAATAGTTCCGAGAGGCTATGTAGCAGCGTTGGAAATTCAGTCAACTTTGATGGATAGAATCAGAGAAGCTCAGAAAACTGACAAGGAGATTGCTTCCATAAAGGAGAAAATGAGCCAAGGAAAAGCTAAAGGATTTCTTGAGGATGAGCACGACACCCTATGGTATGAAGACCATGTTTACGTGCCCAATGACCCGGAGATTAGAAAGTTGATTCTGCAAGAGGCACATGATTCACCGTATTCGATTCACCCAGGAAATACCAAGATGTATTTGGATTTGAAGGATATTTTCTGGTGGACCGGAATGAAGAAGGATATTGCGGAGTATGTAGCAGTTTGTGACGTATGTCAGAGAGTAAAGGCAAAGCATCAGAAGCCAGCAGGATTGTTGCAGCCATTGCCGATACCCGAATGGAAGTGGGATAAGCTAGGCATGGATTTTATCACGGGATTACCAAGGACCCGTTCAGGCTATGACTCGATTTGGGTCGTAGTTGATCGATTGACAAAGGTAGCTCATTTCATCCCAGTAAAGACCACTTACACCAGTGCTAAGTTGGCAAAGATATACATGACCAGGATCGTATGTCTGCATGGAGTTCCGAGGAGTATTGTATCAGATAAAGGAACCCAGTTTACCTCAAAGTTCTGGAAGCAGTTGCATGAGACTTTGGGTACTAGACTAGAATTTAGTACAGCTTTTCATCCGCAGACAGATTGACAGACTGAGAGAGTCAATCAGATTTTGGAGGATATGCTGAGATCTTGTGCGCTAGATTATGGATCTAGTTGGGACGATAATTTGCCATATGCAGAGTTCTCTTACAATAATAGCTATCAGACCAGTTTGAAGATGGCCCCTTTCGAAGCTTTGTACGGAAGGAGGTGCAGGACACCGTTGTCATGGGACGAAGTTGGAGACCGCCAGTTGTTTGGACCAGATCTGATTAAAGAGTCTGAACAGAAGGTGAAGTTGATTCGCGATAGGCTCAAGGTAGCCCAGTCCAGGCAGAAGAGCTACGCAGATTCTAAACGCAAGGAGACAGTTTACGATGTCGGAGACAGAGCTTATCTTCGAGTATCCCCACTTCGAGGGATTAAGGGCTTTGGAGTTAAGGGGAAGTTAGCGCCACGATTTGTAGGACCATATCGAATTTTGGAGCGTATGGGAGAAGTGGCCTACAAGTTGGAATTGCCAGAAGGATTGACAGGAGTTCATGACGTGTTCCACGTTTCTCAGTTGAAAAAGTGTCATGCGGAGATGGCTGACATACCTTTGAGAGACACAGTGCCATTAGAAGCAATTTAGTTGGATAACAATTTGACCTATGAGGAAAAACCAGTCAAGATTCTTGAGTTTGCTAGCCGAGTTACACGCGGCAAGGTTATCAAGTTTTGCAAAGTTCAGTGGAGCCACCACACGGAGGATGAAGCCACCTGGGAGCAAGAGGAAGATTTGCTCAAGGACCACCCTCACCTATTTTCTAGCCAACCCGAATCTCGAGGGCGAGATTCATCTTAAGGGGGGTAGGTTTGTAACATCCCAAATTTTTAATTTCGAATGTTATACATTAGATCATCATGCATATCATATTTTATTTTGCTTTTGGTTTTGATCCTAGAAAATCCTAAGCAACTCAAGGACCCACGGAGAGAGTTGGGAATTTCGTTATTTACATATTTGAGTTTTCTCAAATTATGTAAACAGGATCATTTGATTTTATTTATTTTATCATCAATTATTTCTATTACAAAAAACATGAGAGAGGGAATAAAATGACTTTCCCAAAATATAGAAATATTGAGGATTTAATAAAAAAATCAAATAAGATTTATTTCGGAGTTTTTCGGTATTTTTATTTGAATTTAGGAAAAATGCGCGTTTTTCAAAGTTGTAGTTTGGGACCAGAAAAATGTTCACTTTTTCGGGCTTGATTTTAGAAACCCAGGAAAATTTATTTCGTGATTTTTGGAGTCCGTTTAGTATTTCTTTTTATTTTTCTTCTGAGCGAAATTATTTAAAAAAAAACGCGGAGCCGACTTTGGGCCGTATTCGGCCAGGACACCGCCGGCCGAGGCTTTATAAGCCGCCGCCCCGGGCGAGAGAGAGAGAGCCCAGCCGAAACCCTAACCCTAGAGCCCAGCCGCCGCCGCCAGCCCAGCCGCCGCCGCCGCCGCCCGCCGCC